>NW_022900951.1:4941995-4974227 GCF_012274545.1 Fukomys damarensis
GTTCCAGGTCAGTCTCAACTACATAGTGAGACCCTGCCTCAAAGAACAAAAAAAAAAAAACAGACAAACAAACCAAAAACCAATAATGATTGATTGATTGATTGTACTGGAGCTGGAATTTGGGTGCCTTGTGCATGCTAAGTGAGCACTCCGTTACTCAGCCAAATCTCCAGCCTGCAAAAGTTGATTTCAGTGGTGAGGATTTGCAGGAAGCAAAGAAGGAAAAAAATGCATCAGATATTATTTCCCAAAAAGTTATACAATAGGACACCTTGCTAGAGTTGGAAACAAGAGTACTAATCTTCATAAGACATTCTGGGCTAGTGAGCACACCCCCCAAAAAAAAAAACAGTGACACAACTGGCTGACATAGATTTTGTTCTCCACACACACTTGCAACTGCAGAGGTTAAGAAACTAAACTCGTTGGTCACTTTCTATTATTTTAGTTAAGGTCAAAAAGAAAAGAATGCTGAATTCATACCGGAAATATTAATTTTGGAATCAAAGCTTTTCTTACCTCTCGCTTTTATTTTGCTCTTTAAATCTCTTTTATTATGGGTGTCTCATCAGAGAAATCATGCAATATTCAATTTTTTAAACCCCAGAACTGGGCTGAAGGTAGCTCAGTGGTAGAGCACTCGCCTAGCATGTACCACAGGCCCTGGGTTTGATCACCAGCAATGCAAAAATAAAGAGAAAAGGACTAGAATTTTGTAGATGTTCTTATAATTCCAACGTAGGCAAATGGGTATAATTTACATTAATAGCAGACATATTGATAACTATGGTGTATTTTTCCATGAAAACGTATGGTCCTGTTAGTATTTTTTCCAAAGTTATGAGTGATTGGAGATAGATGTTTTGCTGAAACAAAACGGTAAGCTATGTGTATTCTTGAATGCATACTGAAGTGTTTACAGAATGTTTAAGGGGAGGCCAAGGAGACAGGAGCACGTCGGTGCTTCACGGAGTTATCCTGCCAGAAGGATGGTATCGTGTGACTTGTAACACATCGAGAATACCTTTGTGAGCTATTACATACAGATGTCCTGAGCGAGACGATCGAGGGAGGGCCGGCTTCTCGTGAAATCTTGAGCGTGCGATTTATGGCCTCTGAATCCGAAGGCAGGAATTCAAATCTTACGACAACATTTATGAACGTAAGACAATACCAAGTAATGCTCCTCTGCTGTGTTTGAGGGCTCGGAAGGGCAGTGGGCTCCGAGCTGCAAAGTGCTCGGCCTCCCATCTGGGAAAGTATGGAAAATCGCTTAGCGTCTCCACCCTGCACTGTCTTACAGGACGCTTCCAACTAATGCGCGCTAGGAAACAGGGATAACAGATAAAACGGGCAGGCTCAGGGATCCAGTACCTCAGCGTAGAGCTTTTCTGTCCTTGGTACCTCTGGAGACTCAGACTGCTCGTGGAGGGGAACCGCACTGTTAGGGGTTACGCGGTGACGTATGTCTCCTCCTGGATTATTACCTTAACAGTAAGGCATTCTCAGTTTTCCTGCTCTGCAGGAATCCATGCAATGAAGTAATGGCTTAGGTGGGCTGTTTTCTCTGTCTGCATCCTAGCATTATTCATACTTTAGGTGAAAAAAAAATTCTTAGTGATTTAGAACTAGGCAAGGGCAAGGTCCGGATAACATCATGAATAGCATACAGAACAGTCAGTGAACATATAACATAATTTACCGATATCACTTTTGATCTTATGGCAAAGAAATACTGCTAACTGAGGCCTGGTGGAATGTATCACTCATGCTGAAGGTTCTTCTCCCGTTCTCTGTAAGTCTGACCCAGTTCTGGGGCAATGAACTCTGTGGGAGAGTAGACAATTGTGAATGAGTTAAAGCCTCTATGGGCAATTAGGTTCGCCATTTAAAACGTTATTCTGTGATGTGTGACTTTTAAAACTGGCCCCTTGTTCAGGGAATGGAGCAGCAGTTTGGGGTGTGGGGCAGTGGCCGGGGAATAGGGGCTAAGGGACAACTGCCTTGTTTTGAAAATGGTTTCCATTAAGATCGAGACCTGGGCAGCTGTCAGCCTCGGTGAACTGGTGGGACACTTGAAGATGGTCATCAGCTCCTTGCGGAAACAGCCAGCCTTGCCATCCTCGCATGGGTAACACCCTCTTTCGAGAGAACCACATGTTCCCTTTTCCAGGAACAAAGCTGTACCTCTGACCTGAGGTCATCTGGAAGCAAGAGGTCACAAGGAACTGGCAAACTGGGAAAGCCTTTCTCCTCGGGGAAGCTTCCTGAACTGAAGTTTTGAAACAGGTGCATCGGTCATGTACACCATTGTCCTTGGGCCGGTTATTCCTCCGAGCAGCCCGGCAAGTAGATTTATTCCTTCAGTGACATTATTTTGAGTCTTGAAGACACTCAGAAGAGATGGGATTTCAGAAGGTAAAGAAGAGTAAGGCTATCATGATTTGGCTTGAGTCCCCTGGCAAATGGTTTCTTCTGGCTTGGCTGTGGCCTTCATTACCACGGGGCACCATATTTCTCATTAGGACAGAAGGGACAGAGGGTCGGAGACTATGTTGGAGATACGGTATTCATTTACGAGTAGATATTATTTTTAAATTAAGCAGATTAATGCATTTAGCTTCTATTTTCACAAAGTAACCACCCGTATCGGTGGGAGTCGTCGTGATACATGCATATAGCACACACCGGTCATATCTATACTTTTCCTCTTCCTGTCGCCCTTCACTGAATAGATATTGCAACTTGCAATATCATTGAAATCCATTTGAAGATACCAGTAAGCAACTTAGTGGCCATTTGTGTTATTAATTTTTTTTCTTTTTTCTTTTTTTGGCCACTACCTGTTCTATTGCCTCTGTGGATTCCCCTCAGACAGGAAGACTGAAGGATGCTCTTTGACAGTTCAAACAGAAAATCTTGTCACCAAGGCTTTCTGACCCCAATCCCTCAAAATACAAGTCATGCCAAGACTGTTCCTGAAAACTCACTAACGAGGTTGAACTCTGTGCCACTGCTTCAGCAACTTGTGTACCTACAATTAGACTTGGCTTCTGGTACCATTTTTTTCATGCCCCTTGTATTGAAAAAATGCTACTTCTGTGAACATCTCCTGTAAGAAGATGTGGAGTAACCATGGGACGGAGCTACCAGCCCATTGCATGAAAGTTCACCATACATAAATAAGCACACTGTACAATGTGGATTATTAAAGTTGGCATCCAGAACATGATCGTTTCCAGCTTTGACATTTTGGCATTGGGCTCTGCAGAATTTTGCAATTGCTGTTTAAGGAGTCCAGGTTTCCTAGACATTATACAGGCACAAGCAGTATAATACCAAACAGCTTGAGAACCCTAAATATGATTAGGCATGTCTCTGAGGAAGGTGAATCTCCCTGCCTTCTTGCTGTGAGGGACTCGGCTGAGATTTTGTGCAATGTTTACCACAAGTTTCTGGATTTGTTCTTGGACCTGTTTTCCCAGGCCCTGAGTTTTGGGACTCGGGGAGCCAAAAAGAATAGCACAAATCTGTCAGAAAACAAGACCCATTTCTCAAGAAAAGCTAGCAAAAAAAATTTAGACAGAATGAGTTCAAAAGCAAGCAATTGGTTACCCATAGATCATTTAGGTTTATTTTTTATTTCCCCTGACTTTCATTCCTATTTTTATAACTTTTTTTTTACTTTTACATACTGTCAAGCATAGAGAGAATAACTAAGTAGAGTACACAAATTACTGTAAATATTCTCCTATGTTTAGAACACGTTAAACTGCCACATGCCACATATTGCTTTGCTCTGTTGTTTTTGTCTCTGCTTCTATCTCTCTATCTTTACATATCTTCTCTATTTTAGTGTTTACCTACTCTTTCTCTTTCTCATCTGTCTACTATCATTTGTTTATGTTTCTCTATTCATCACATTTCTCCTGTCTTTTTATACACATCCACACAAGACACACTCACACACACACACACACCCCAAACCTCCCTGTGTATAAAGCAAACATATTTTTTTCTCAGCTAGTTAAAACTACTACACCCTCCTATTCTCAAAGATATGGGTGTGTGTTCCTAAGAATAAAAACTGCAAAACCTTCGTACAATTACAAAAATCCAAAAATTTAACCTTGCCACAAAATTTTTAATTCATGGCCATTTTTAAGCTTTTCCCATTGTTTTCATAATGTCCTTTTTAGCTGTGTTTTTTTGGTCCAAGAGCCAACACACAAGAATGAAAATTGTATTACATTGTTCTGTATTTTTAATTCCCTTTTATGTGCAACCGTTTCCAATTTTTCTGTTTGTTTTCCATAATATAGATATTTTGGAAGATTGAAGTCCAGTTATTTTTGTTGAACATCTTTCAACATGAGTTTGTCCGATGAGCTCCAGTGACTAAATTCCTCACATTTGTTTTTGTCACTAGTGACAAAGAAATAGTCTGTTCTCTCTGGTACATCGTGTCAGCATGCACCTGAAACATCCTTCTCACACTGTTGGTGATGTCAAACTTCATCCCTTCGTTAATGTGGTATCTATTGGATTTTCCCACCTGAAGGTACAAATTGTGACTTTAGTTTCTCTTCCATTGGGCAGGCTTCAAATCTCTGAAGAAAGCTGTCCTTCCTTGTTGAATCTTGTCATTCTTTGATGACTATTCCCCATTCCTTATCCCATTTTTTGAAGGTAGCTTCATTAAAAATATGCTCTTAAGCTGAGGACTTGGCTCAGTGGTTCCACTGCCTGCCTCGCAAGCCCAAGGGCCTGAGTTCGATCCCTGGCACAAAAAAAAAAAAAAAAAAAAAAATTTGGTCTTCTTCAGATCCTGCTGAATCTGTGTCCAAAAAGTTATCAGTGCCAATCAGCTGATATGGCAATATGCAATATAATGCATGAGAAAATATAAGACTGTATTTATGCTCCTCCTTCGGAAGAGTGAAGCCATCGATTACTAATGTCCACCAGGATCACGAGGGAGAGTGTAGGGCTTGACCGGCCATCTTGTATTACATGTAATAGTTCCATGAGTTCTAAACTGGGAAGCACACATCTGAGGTTTGCTGTGTGATGAAATGATCCTTATAATACTCTGATGCCTAAAATGACTTAGAATTTGTCACATTCTTAGCTCAAGACAAATTTGCAGCCAGCTGAACTCTCAGGGGTTTCATCTTTTCTATAAGATGCTTTTGGGATCAGAGATTGTCACATAATCTCATTATTGGTAATGGTGTATAAAATATCTAGAGTGGACTTGCTGAGAAAAAAAATAATGAGGTGGCAGTTAAGGAATATCATCTTTCTACTTAGTTTTATCAAAATTACCTTGTGGAACTATGGAATGTTGGAAACGTACTTCTCTTTTACCCATATGAAAATTATTTTGAGCCTTTTAAAGATAAGCAAACTATGTTAGAGTTTTCAAGGAAAAAGCAGTATTTACCTGTTGCAACCATTAATCATGATTTTTCAACTTAACTGAATTAAGAGATACCTAGAAGATCAAGAAAGAACACATCTGAATGTGTCTGGCTAGGTCCTAGGGTCATAACCTTGGGGACTATATCTGGTGCCTGTCTCTTTCCTCTGTAGCAGTCTTTCTAACATACTTTGCTTCTGGCCACCAAGGAGTGAGCCACTTGGCTCTACCATGCCTTTTCACCATGATGTTTCTGTCTTCAAGACAACAGACCATGGACTGAACCCTCTAAAACTGTGTGTCAAATTAAACCTCTCCTTAAGTTCTGCTACTTTGTCTTGGCAACAGGAAAGCTGAAAAATGCACATGTTAACCTTTACCTATGCTTACTTAACTGAAAATGTGAATCTAGTATGCTATGCCAACATTGTTTTCATAAAGTTTTGTGAACCTAAAACATGTTATATTTATTTTTAACTTTAAGTATCCTTCTCTAGCCTCGATTGTGAATGAAGGCAATTTTCAAGGAGGAAAACAGGCCTAACGAACTTAATGAAAAGATCTCTCAGAAGATTATTTTTATTTAGTAATGGTATTAGAGAGCTAGCAATGTATCTCATCTGTAGAACACTTGTCCAGTATGAGTGACTCCATGAGTTTAACCCCCAATACTACAAAGAAACAAAGTATTAAATAGCATTTAAATATTTCAAGAGAGTTCAATAAATGATGCCTATAGCAATCATGTAATCTTAATTGAGTAGGTCTTAAAAACAGAAAAGTTGTGACAAGCTATAAAATAGACTATGCTGAAGGAATACAGCAAAATCATTTTACTTTCCACATATCAAAACAACACATTTCAACACATTAAATCATCCTTATTCCATAAAGTACTTACTCAGATTCAAACTAATAGTCCCCCAAAATACTGTCTTCCTAAATCTGATGTATTTAGACTGTCAATAAATACTTTTGACAGTTGCTCACTATTTAATTTTTAGTCAAAAATTTTGGAAATGGTAAAAAAAAATACATCATGAAAATTATAATTTTCTCCATTACCTGAAAGTCCCTAGAGGACAATTTGTGCGGGTTATATTCATTCTCTTTCATAAATCAGTAGAAATATGAACCTATCCCCCTAAAGTAGAAATTTCTCCCTCTCCATAGTGCTCTCTCTCTCTCTCTCTCCCTCTCTCCTCTCCTCTCTATCTCTCTCTGTCTTTGAGTGTGGAGGAGTTGCTGTTATGAATAACTCTTCCTTCTAGCTCCAGCAAATTATAACAGAGGAAAATAGACAGGAGCTAGTTACTTCCAAGGTGAGACCATCTTGAGTGATATTAACGATAGATGTTATTTGCATGGACTATTACTGATGAGGGATAGAGACAGAGGAACTACAGAACGCGGTATAATTACTTTGGGGTCAGCGAGGGTGTATTCATTCTGCTGGAAAATGACAAAAGATGCCTTTCTAAATATCTCGATATCCTTATAAATCATATTCTTTCTCCAGTGAAAGTTTCCAGAAAGAGCCTGAGGCTCAGCTAATTCTCTTGCAAAATGTGACTCGCTCTGAATGAGTGGACTAGAAGCTGCATCTGATTCAACTGGACCTGGTGAGGTAGCACAGTGCTTGTTCGTAACATTGGCATTCAACAACAGACAAAAAAGAAGCACACACACACACACACACACACACACACACACACGCTTACATGTGTACATTATATACATAAATAGGGCCAGAAGATGAGAAATTCAAAGTATCCAATTATAGTTGAAGAAATGCAACTCAAAGAATGGTAGTTAAATATTAATACAAAGCACTTCACAATGAGACACTTTTATGAACTATTTCTGGCTTATGTAATTCCTCATTTCCTGAAAGTCAGACCAAATAACTATTTAATGAATTTTTTGGTATCATGCCCAACTGCTTTTATTGTTAGAGAACGTGTACTGTGCAATAGAGTCATTCTTTTGTTATGCAAAGCATATACATATATTTGAGGTAAATTCTTTGCATTGCTTATAGTTGCAGTAGAGATAAGATCAGCACATTCCCTTCCTTCTAACTTGACCTCAGAAAACTGGTAAGTCATTGGTAAGGAAGGCCAGCCTTGCCTTCTAAACTGGCTAGCAAAGACTTGCTGAGGGGGTAAATCTCACAGTACTATCTATTTTTCCTTTTCTAAAGGCAACAGACTGAAAACATTCTCAATATTTGAAGGAGGAAATGACTGTTCCTCAACCTGTATTCCCATGGTAAACTGAGTTCCACCTCTATAATACGTACCATATTTTGTCACAACCATTTCTGTCTTTCTTATTAAATTAACAGGTCCTTGATGACTAGGGACACAAAGATGGTATTTCTTGTAGATATGGTTCCTGTGAATTTCAGATGTCCCACAAACATTAATTCTTCTTACTTAAATCAGTTCTGGCAAATATCATCATCATAGATCATCATATTCTAATTGATCTGTACTTAATATATGACAAAGATAATTTAAACCAATACATAATGTTAATTAGATTTAGATGCCAAAAAGTACAACACAGGGCTTTACTTAAAACTCTTCCAGACAGTCTTTCTCCAAGTTATGCACTTTCGGGGATGGAATACAGACGATGCATCAGTTTTCTATTGCTATGAAGCAAAGTATCCCAAAACAAAGTTTCCAAGTGTTAACATCTGATACCGTACAGTTTCCATGCGTGAGGATTCAGGTGTGGCTCACCTGGATCCTCTGACTCAGGGATTCTCATAAAGTTGTGGTCAATTGGGATTTGAGTCATCTCCAGCCCAGACTGATGGTTGTCCAAAATCACTCCAGTCGTGATTGGCAGGATTCGCCTCCTCTCGGGCTGTGGGACGGAGGACCTAGGAAGAGGCAGTGGGCCAACAATCCGTAGCCCCTTTGACCCAATCTCCTAATTCACAGAACTCTGATTCTGAGAAGTGAGTCATAATTTCTACTATGTTTCCCAGAGAGGGGGGCTGTGTATGACACTCAGGTGAAGAGCAGGGATTACCGGGAGTCATCTCAGAAGGCTGCCCACAAAGGAAGGAAAGAGGTTTTGAAACAGTTTATCTACAATGGGACAATGACAGTTGTCCTTATATGAAAAAGTTACAGGAATTTCTTCAGAAATAGTAAGTCCAACTGACAGCCCCTTTGGCAAAATGAAAGTTGCCTGCTGACGTAGGAGGAGTTAAATAGCAGGCATGGCAGGCAAGCATATTTCTTGCAAGACATTAAGTATACCCTCGATAGAGCCCTGGATGTTATCCAAATTAGGGGCATCACGTGTTTGTTTTATTGGTTGCCATTGCTAAGGTTTCCTGATGTCAAAAGGTTGGAACAGCTGGTACTGTATTCTGACCGCTAGCTCTGAAAACTTTAAATGTAATTGGGATTTTTAAAAAGGGATGCATGAATATGTATAGAAGGTGTTAAAAAATTAATTGTGTCGCTTGAGGAAAATTTCACAAATCAAACCTTATTTCCAACTATGTGAAGAAATTGCTTTTTTTGAATGATAAGTTGAGACTGGAAACTTTTAAAGTATATCCCCTCGAGGTTTCCTGAAAAATAGGCCCAACCACCACACACCAATGATGATGGAATCAAGGCCCTTAAATATCTTTGAAATATTCCGATTTTTTTTTTTTGGTCATATTAAAAAGACAAGAGCCTCATTATGTTTCATCATTCATGCTCCTGAACTACTACTGGGTGTATTACTCTTCTCTACATTATTAAATTCCATTTTAAGTGGAAAATGTTAATATTCAACTCAGTAGCTTAAATGCTATTAATACTAATATTGTCTTTCCGCTTTCCAAAGGGAAAACTTTTCAACTTCAATTTGAGCTGTTAACTTTTATTCCTGTACTGTGAAGAAAGTATACTCTGGTGGCATGGATGATACTAAAACAAAGTTAAGGAAAAATTACTTGTTATGGTTTAAATATGAACTATCCCCCAAAGACTAATCTTCAGTGCAGCACGTTCAAAGTACAGTCCAGAGAGGTGACTACACCCTGAGATAGATAAAGCCTGGCTGGAAAAAGCGGATCAAAGTCACGGTCTTGAAGACTGTGTCTAGTCTTTGGACCCTTTCTCTCTCTCTCTCTCTCTCTCTCTCTCTCTCTCTCTCCCAATTCTCTTGCACTGTTTCCCAGCCACCATTAGGCGAGCAACTTTCCTCCGCCACACCCTTCTGCTATGACCTTTCTGCCTGGGAGGCAGCTATGCTGCAATCAAGAGCCAAACTGAAATTTTCCTCCTTTACGTTGCAAGGGTCAGGTATTTTGTCCCCACTCTGAAATGCTGACCAATACATGAGCATCTATCTACTTTGGAAGTGTGGGTGGATTTATTCACGTATGCATCCCTAACATGTGAAGAATTCACGGCAATTAAAACATAGGCCTGAAACGTAACTGTGAATGTTGAACTCAGGCTCAGTGAACTTTTTTAAGCCTCCTGACTTATCCCTCTTAGAACACCCCTCCCTACTGCTCCCTTCTTTGTTATAATTTCATTGCCTCTGAATTGGATGGAAGGGTCTTGTTGCAGTCAGGGTTTCATAAGGGAATAGAGTTAATACAGGGCACTTAATTTATAGGATTATTTTAAAATATTCTCTCCAACTGTCAAATGCACAGGAGTGCAAGAGATCTACCTGCATACTAAAGACACAAAGAATCCAGCAAGGGCCTGGACCCCAAAGCAATGTCCTGCAAATCCAGATGAAGGCCTACAGTCCAAGCCACTGTCCTCCGTGAGTCCAGCCAGAGGCCTAGAGCCCACAGCAATGTCTCATGTTTATTAGTATCAAGGATATGCACCCAGAAGGTCCAAAGGCCAATGGTAGAAGCCAGAAAACCTGTGCTGGTCGTGTGAAGGATTTGTGCCACCATGATAAGGGATTTATACTGGAGCCAGGAAGTGATGCTCACGGTGAAGATCAGAGCTCCCCTGACAAGAAGAGCAGCCATTCCCAGCAACAGTGAGGAACCAAGCTCCTCCTCTGACTAAAATAGCCAAGTTCACATCAGGAAAACCAACCACAGCAAGCTTCTCCTAGAAAATCAACATCCAATGATCTTCCCTTCCAGTTCTCTTTACGCCATTAGTGACAATTCTCAGGTGGGCCTTCCACGCCCAAACCACACTGATTTAGTTCAACTGGGGGCTCCAAGTTTACCATTAGTTAATCCATCACAGGTCTGTCATAGGAGAAGTTGCTTTGAATCTTTTTGAGCCTCTGAATGTTCAAAGAAAACAGGCATACCGGCACCAGAGAAAATCAAAGAATGAGTAATTTGGGGCACTCTTTTTTCTTTAATCCATAAAGAGAAACTCCACGCTAGTTATCTAAAGCACATATGAATGCCAGGAAGCTGTTGCTATGCCTCTTTTCTATGATTCCATAAAATTCAGCATACATTAATATTTAATATACTATCTTAAAACTTTATATATGTCTATATGCCCAGCTGGGTAGGAAAATATTCACCATTTTTGTGCCCTAGAACATGGTATGAGGCCTGGCACCAACCAGATGTTCAAATATTATAAAATCTGTACAAACCATGAAAGGAATAGCACACAGGATACCCAGGTTTATACAATGACTGAAGAGGTGTTTTGAATCTGCAAGGTAGTCGCCTTTCTTGTGTTAGTATAAACGTAGGAAGAGACATAAGCAATCACGAAGCATACAATTCAGCCCCTAACATGAATTGTAATTAGATTTCTTTTCCATTTGAAAGCAAGAAAACCATCCTCGTTTGTCTCCAACAATGAAGATACGTATGAAAATAAAGAAACTTTGGGCCGGAGATTTAGCTCAGTGGTTCTGCCACCTGCTCTGCAAGGGCAAGGACCCAAGTTCAATTCCTGGTACAAAAAAAAAAAAAAGAAAAAAGAAAAAAGAAAAGAAAAGAAAGAAACCTTGAGTATATTCCTTGAGATAACACCTTCTGAAGAGACATTCCCCTGGAATAACCTACAGCTACCTCAGGGACGGCAGGAGATAAGAAGTGCTGAAAAACAGCTCTGATAAACCATGTCAATAACCATCCCTTATCCACAGAGAATATGTTCCAAGATCCCCAGAGGATACCTGAAACCTGTTAGCAGCAAATCTGCCTATGCTATGTTCTTTCCTGTGAATGCATACCAATGATAAAATTCAATTCACAAACTGGGCGCAGGCAAAATCTGAACAATAGCTTACCACGAAGTTTAGCAACCTCGGCGTAGGATTCTTTCCCCCTTTTCTTATTAAGGCAAGAACTTCCACTTTTTCACTGGAAAGGAAGCACTCTGTGGTTTCACTTCAGCACGGCTGAAGTGCCAGCATCGAGGGTCCTGACTTCTGGGGACCACTGTGACGTGGTTCAAGAGTTGCTTACTTGAACACAAGCACAATGTCACTGTCACAGCTAATCCGGCAATGGAAATATCCACGAGGCCAGTAAAGGGCAGGGAGGACGTGCAGCATGGAAATGCTGGACAAAGGGAAGATTCAGGCAAGCTGTGATTCTATGGGTAAGCCAAGGTTGTGTCTTCTGCTCTGTATCTGGTCATCCAAAAATGCTGAGCAATGATATCATCCAAAACCCAGCTACGGACAGCAGCAAAAATATGAAAGCTCACAATCCTTCACAGTAATCAGCCACTCCTTTTTTTTGAAAATTTTGCCACACTGGACATTGCTTCCAGGATCTCATGCATGGCAGGCAAGGATTCCTAGGAGTTACATCTCTAGCTGTTTCTATTCTGAGACAAAGTTTCGATAAGTTGCCTCTAATTTCTGATCCTCCTACCTTGTCCTCCTGAGTAGCCATTTGCTTTTTTTTAAACCAATGACTTCTTGGGACGTGCTCTCCAGATGGCAGATCACAGGGACACAGAAGTACAAATGGAATCATGAGATGTCTTGAGACCTTGGACCTCCATTTGGACAACTGCCCCACCACTCATTTCCTGTTGGCCAATCCAACACTCTCCCCAAGCCCAGGATCCTCATGGCAGAGGGAAAATACGGTTCTCTGCCCAGTGGATGAATCTACAGTCATCAGAGTACCTGGGTGTTTAATTCCTGGACTGAGAAGCCTGACAAACTGACAACAGTAATCTAATCCTCCATGCCTGAGTCCTTAGTATCCATCTTTGTAAACCTCTAAATGTTCTGGGCTATGTTTCTTCATTGCTTTATTTATTCTTCCCACGTGTATTAAGAGCATAGCAAAAAAATAAATAGAAAACAAGTTGACTTACATTAGAGAAAAATGAGAACTTTTTTCCTCACTTCATAGAAATACTTTTTATTACAAATAAAATGAAAGTAATAATAATTGTTTACACGCATGTGTATCCAGTGTGTATATTGACAAACATTTTGGTAACAAAAATGTAATATTATCATGACATTCTAGTACTTAAAGACCAAGAGCACTCATTTGGGCTCAGCTTTTTCCATGCTATCATTTAAACAAGGAAGGGCTCATTTTAATTATCAAATCCCTTGAAATATTTAAACACCATGTCGGTACCATCACAGAGAGTAATGCTGATTGTATGGGTTTTCTTCCCCCTTTCAGGAAATCGAGAGAGTTTCATGCATACCTTTGTCACAAAATGTACTCTGCTACCCAGGTGAAGTCGTAACCTCTGAAATGACTTCTGACTGACAGCTCTGGAGAAGCCTGAGCCACACCAGGAGACTAGGAAAGCCCCAGAGAGGTTTCCTTGATTTAAAGTAGAAACGCTCTTGTTATCCTTCCAGATACCTTTTGAGAAAGACCAGAAGATGTGCTGTGGGCTTTGTCTCAAAGCGTACCCACTTCTTTTCTGAGTATTGAATCTCTGCTATCAACTTAAGTATTACAGGATGTCGGAGCCATGTGAGCAGATCCAGGGAATGAGGTGCAGGGATGATTTATTCATCCTCGACTAACCTGCCTCCGGCGTTCTGTAGCATGGACCTCAAACCCAATGTAAGAACTTTAGAACTCATTATGTGCCACCAATCCCCCAATTTCTGTCCTGTTGAAAGCTACAGAGATCTGAACCACTGGCCAGTTCACTGACTGACAAGGCCGCGGAATGTATTTCAGCGGAACCTACCGTCCGTCCTGATTTTGTTTCAGTGGGATTGTTTTTTTCCTTAAATGCATATAGATCCAGACTGACTCATTCTATGCATCACAGGTACGATAGTTAAAACTGATCGCCAACTTGACTGGACTGAGGAACTCCTAGAGAGGCGATTGGATCGTGGGCGTGGATCACTCGGGATGTCTTTTTGGAGGGTATTGCCTTTCACTGTGGCTCTTTCCCTGTCTCTCAGCTACCTGGCCACTATGAACGGAGCAGCTTGGTCCAGTATAACTTCCAGCGTAACGTCCTTGCCTTAGATCAGCTGACCGTGGGTGGAAACCTGCGACACCATGAGCCGAAATATACTTTTCTTCCCGGAAGTTGTGTATTGTGGCCCCGCGACGAGAAATCTGACCAGTACAATGGAGTAGGACAGACTTTGCGGGTCATTTTTTCCCCATGAAAATGGAGATCACTCTAGCACTTTTCCCCAGTGTGGATTTTCCGTTGTTGTTGCTAAAGAAGGCGATATGGAGCTGTGACGATACTGAGTTCTACCTGGGTCTAAATAAGACCTGAGTTGGAGCTGGGGACTCTCGGCCCGTGTTGGCTGCTGCTTTGAGAAGCTTTTTAGAAAGAGCTGGGGTTGCCCCGCATGCAACTGCACATGTAACAGACGGGTCTCCATTCAAGATGCCGGGCCGAGGTCTGAATCACAATAACCTTGTTATTTGTAGATTGATTGCTTTGTTTATAAACTGAAGAGAAAATATCGCACTGCACAGCAGACGAAATGGAGAAAGCATCACGGAGATGTTAATTATAGAGCGAGCAACGAGAAGTTAATTCCTCCTTCCGAAGCCCCTTAGCTTTCGTTATGAAAATAAAAAAGAATAAATGTAGACGAAGTACGACGTCATCAAGAAGCTTGAAAAATGTAATTAAAATAAGAAATAAAAAAGAATGAGGAGCTAGGCGTGGAAGTCACTAAAACAACAGATAGTAACCATCAAAAAATGTCCAAATATTAGTTATTTGTAATTAACTGCAAAAAATAAAAAATATCAGCATGTTAAATTAAGGGCAAGAAATGAATAAGATAATGAACAAAAGGGCAAAATAACCACAGACGCAAGAGACTGAAAGTAGGAGGAGAGCATATTTTGCCCATTTCAGTGGCAATATATCTGGAATTTTAAAGAGAAAGTTTGACTTTCCGAAAAAAATATACACTCTTGCTTCTCAAAGAGGCAGAAAACTGCATTAACAGATAATCAAGGAAGGTGTTGAAATGATTGTTAAAAATTGTACACATCAGTTAAAAAGCAAATGCACCACAGGCCCAAGATGGTTTTCCACCTGAGTCTTACTTTTGCTTGAAAGTACCTATTCAAAACAAGAAAAGTAAAAAACATGAAATGGATGGGCAGGAAGTACAGCTCAGTGGTGCACCATCTACGTAGCAAGCAGGAGGCTTTGAGTTCGATTTCTGGCACCAGAAAAAGAAAACAAAAAGAAAGTACCCAATATTCCTATGTAGCAGAAACTTTTCTAGGCCACAGGAAAAGTAAGAAATCACCCAATTTCATAATATTAGCATAACTTCAAACTTCAATGCAGAAATTCGCTAACATGCGTACAAAGTCGTTGAAAAATTATAAACAAATTCTAGATAATTATTATTGTGCACGATTAGATGCAAGCACTCTGGAGAAACTGCTAGCTGGTAGACTCTAAGACAGTTAAGAGAAGGCCTAATATTTTTAAATGCAGATGGAAGACTTGAAGTTCATGTTACTGAGAAATTAAAGGAGAAAATAGTCTGATTCATTAATTGTAGGAGATGATGGAAAGATGTTTGGTAAATTTAGCACACATTTTTTAAAAAACTGTTTAAGATGGGACAAGAAGAAGCATAGCCCTGGGTTAAACCCTTAGCTCAAAACAACGAGTAAATAAGAAAAACACAATGATGTATTTATATTCAAAATCAGGGAAAAATAATGAACATCACTGCTGACCCGATTCAGCATTGGAGTAGAAAGTCCCACTAAAATACAAAGATGGAAACTGTTACCTCATTCTCTGTCTTAAAGTTACAGAAATGTTTCAGAGACAGATGGTAACACTATCTATCCAGAAAACAGAAAAAGAAGTACTTTGAAATGCTGGCTAAGAATTAGTGAAAAAAAAAATCAATGACATAAATGATAGGTCTACATATATCAAGGATATCTTTCCTCACCGGCAATATCCAGTAAGAAAATTTTTTAAAATATGCAAAAAATTGTTTTTATTTACTTAATTCTGCAGTCAAAACTATAGAAGGAACTATAAAGAGATATATGTGTACTTTTTTTAGTGTCTACAGACTATAGATGTATAGCTACAACTATATCTGTACACAGATATGTGTGTGTGTGTATATATGTGTGTGTGTGTATGTATGTATATATGTAGTCTGCCAAAAATATATACACAGTTCACCCTACTAATAAATGTCTGTAAGCTCCTGGCCACTATGGTGGCAACCTCTGGTGATAGTAGAGACCAAAGGTAACTTGCATTACTCTCGTGGTGACTCAATGAATTTAGTGTTAAAATATCTATACAAATTTTTATTTTCCTGATGTGCACATTTTTGTCAGGCTACATATATAAGATGGATAGATAGAGTTTTGTATTTATATTGAAGGTCTAAACCATGTCCTCATTAAGTGTGTTAGTTACTTTTCTCTCGTTGCTGAGTCAAAATACCAGACACCCAAAGTTAAAGGGGGAAGGGCTTTGTTTGGCTCTTAGTTCATAGAGGTTTCAGCCCATAATCGGCTGGCTGGATGGCAGAGGGACTTCGCAGAGTAGAACCAACATGGCACACACAAAGTAGTAACAACAACAAGAGACCCTCACAGCTTCTTTCTGCCTCTCTTGTCTCATTCAGACTATGGGAATCACGGTGGTACCAAACCAGTCACTCATGTGGTTTTAGTAATCACACGCCCTGAAATATAGCACCACACGCTCTAGATTCAGCCACCTCTGACTGCCACCTATGTTCCCATCAGGGGACATCTAGACCTGAGCCATAGCAATAAGTGACTATATATATATATTTTTTTAATATATTTCATATATATATTTCATATATATATATATATATATACATACACACATACATGTAATATCATTGGAGAGAGAGCACATTATATATATCTACAGTAAAACATGACTATATCCTCAATAAGTGAAAAAAAATGGAAAATACTTCTGGTTGGGAATATGAAATAAAAATGATCCTTCGAAGTCAACATACAGATTCAACGCTGAGCAGCATTTTTCCTTCACTGCTATGGTTTGAACCCAGGGCCTTTGCATCACACTGCCATTTTTTTTCTTCCTTTTGAGACACAGTCTGAGTCACTAGGTTCTCCAGGCTCTGTTCAAACTTGAGATCCTCCAGCCTCAGCCTCCCAAAAGAGCTGCGATCCTGTCAGCCGCGAAGGAGGGTACATTTGGGTCATTTGTAAGAAGAGGCATGGGGCCCGAGAGACGACGCTAGGTGAGGTGAGTGGACACAGGAAGCTCCATCTTGCCTGGTTTCTCTTCAATGAGAAACGCAGAATGAAAGTGAACACAAACTATGAAAGAGGCGACAGGAAGCAGGCAGGGAAGCGGGGAAACAGGAGGGCGGGGAGGGGGAATAAAAAGGGTTCGGAGAAGATGCGTGTGCCTCAGTTCCTCAAGATGAGTGTAATCACTGCGTATCACAAATATATAAGTACAAAGCAGAATAGAAAGAACGCGAGAGTCCTCCTCGCCCATGCTGTCTCCCCCTGGCCAGCCCGCGGCAGTGGCAGGGTGGCCAGAATATTCCAACCTCCCTTCGCAGCCTGCGGCGCCATCCTGTGCGCCCCCTTCCTTTCCATACCTGGAGGTGCAGGGGGCAAGTGCACCGCACCGAAAACAAGCGGGTTGGCCATTTCTCCCCAAAACGAGCCCGCAGCCCTCTAAATCCCTGTCTACGCGGCTTTCCACTGAGCTCCTTCTCGTCTGGCAGGGAAAGCGAAAAGTTGCTCCCCGTGACTGAGGCTGGAGTCCGCCGTTCACACCTAGGAGACTTCCTTGCACAGGGCGAGTGTGAGTTTAGTCGACTGCAGTCCTTTTTTCACGTCTGTCCTTCATCCGGGTGAAACATGGCGCCGTTTTGCTGCTCAGGACCAATTTAGCAGTGGTAGTTTAAAGTATTGTTTTGTTGTTTATGTTCATTTTGCGGACATGCTAATTTTCGTAAGGAAAGACGGATTGCTTCTGCTCTGAACTTTGGAATTTCCCTCAATTTTAGCATTAAGGTGCAACTCAAGGGCCGGGGATTTAGTTCAGTGGTGTCGCTGCCTGCCTCGCAAGGGCAAGGGCCAGAGATGATCCCCAGTACCAAAAAAACAAACAAACAAAAAACAACAACAACAACAACAACAAAACACAAAGCATTCCAAGAAGGTGAGAAATACTCTTTGTACTAGATACCCTATTACATTAAATCCTTCATTTATTACATTTCTTCCATGGCAAAAATAAAAAGTTTTTTTTCTTAAGATATTCTGGAATTTTAAATAGTAACAAAGCCAGACATTATATCAATTATTGCTATATATATATATATATGTATATATATATATATATGTAAAATTACTGTGTGTGTATATATATATGCCAATTACTGTATATATATATGTAAAAAATATGTGCAAAAATATTTAAAGTTCAGCTCAGTAGTTTTGATAATAACTTTAACTGAAACTAATATCAAATGAATGCATTCTTTTGGGGGGGTACCGGGGATTGAACTCGGGTCCTTGCGCTTGCAATGCAGGCCACCGAACCACGGAGCTAAATCCCCGGCCCCGAATGCATTCTTTTTTTAAAAAAAATCACTATATTTTAATAGCTAAACAATGATTCCTTCCTGTTGAAACGTTCTATTCACGTGGTGTAACCCTAGGAAGTGCAGCAGGGGTGTATTGCCCTTTCTGTGGCTGCAAAAAAGCCCCCAATGTTTGATTTTTTCACAGAATATAATCATCCTTTACCAGATGTTTAAATACATGCATGAGACTCTTGCTGAAAAGACATTTGTGATAGTTTTTTAAGGGTGTGTGAACAAAGCCCGCTTCAATGACTATGGCAGATTTCAAGGGGCAGCACCTGGAATAGAAATCAGGCTTTATTAATGTTCTTTGCTGTTCCTGGTAACAGTGATGGTTGGTTAGTGAGGAATGTAGAGAAATTCTTACTTCATTCTTCATTATCACTGTTTCCTCCACAGCGCATTGAAATATCTCAGAAATTTTAGACATCTTTTTATAACTCAACGTAATATCAGCTTTCCCTAACGTTTACCCCACATGCAATCCCAGATGCAGCTTTTGGCTTTTACTACTCAGCTGTGACATAAATAATTATCAGATTTTGAGATGAAGAAGAACACGTGTGCACATTAAAACTGCCTCAGAAGGCACAAATTTCAAATATTTCATTTCGTGTAAAAACCTAGGTGTATGAGTGATCTCAGATAAACAGTCTATACATGTGCACAGAGTCATGTGTATAATTTTATGCCTTAGAAACACAAATGAATACGCTCAGAAAATCCAGCTATACATACAGAAGATGTAGCAGAAGATCGTTGTATGATTAAATATTGTCTCAAGTTACTATCTGGGGTAGAAACCACAAGATCTATAAAGCAGACATGTTCTTAGAGTCTAAGAATGTTTCCTGATACCAGCCAGTTTCACCTAACATCTACAATGTATTCATGTCAACTTGGTAAGCAGCATCAGGAGACTTTATAGTGCTCTATTGCCCCGCACCTTGTAATTTTATGCATTTTTACATTCTGAAGATGAAAAAATATAATCTACCCTGAAATTTTGGTTTGCCAAGACCAGGATTAGAAAAATCCTGAAGCAAGATGTGTCTGCTTTCCTTGTGTGTGGCCATAGTTTACCATTTAGCAGCTCCATTTCATTCATGTGCTTGACTGCTAGTGATTTACGGCCGATCAAAGATTCCAGGATAATGAAATTAACTAAAATCATCAAGGGCAAGTCACTGAGCAGCCTGGCAATTGTCTTGATCTTTTGGTATTGCACATGCTCCTGTAAGAAAGCTTAAATACTGGCAGTTGGATTGAGGAAGGCTGCTTCACGGAGAACCGCTGAAATAAATAGAATGTCTTCCTTTGCCTCTGACAGGATCACACTTTCGCATGGTCTTAGTAAGAGTTGTCAGCCCTTTCCTGTGGTCACGGATCAGGCTGCTGACTTAAAGCTCTGTAAATGTTGGTGTAATGCAGAATTTAAGAATTGAGCTGTAGATGCACATAGTTTCTGAGTAAAGCCACACACAAAACACGAGAGCATCACATTCAACTACACTTGGGAGGAGAACCAGCCAGTGTTCAGCAGTCTTCTTCTACAGAACAAGTGACGACTTTTGATTTTCATTTTTATACTACAAATTCACTCGGAACACATCTGATTGTCATGGGGGTTTGCGGATTTTTTTTTTATAGCTTCTGTCTACAACATCCATCATTGTTTAAAAAAATGTTTAATGTATCTAAATAATTAGGCACTCACAGAGAGAATTCATTAGGCTATTTTTCTACATGATAAAAATTGTTCACATGTTACAAGTGTGCCCACAGAAGTTCTAAAACTCTCTTTGGTTTCACAAAGATATGGGAAAATATTGAGTTCTTTGATCGAGCAGGAAATCGGGGTTGTTTATATTAAATAATGAAGGCAAAGTGACATACTGGAACACACTGATGAGGCTTAGATGAATGTACAATTCATGGAGAAAGAGTATCTTCCCCAGGAGCGATATTTTCTCATCACGAATGACCAAAACAAATCAGTAGCAAATTTATGGTTTTGCTTGCTTGCTTGCAGTACTGGGGATTCAATCCAAGGCCTTGCACTGAGCAACATTCCTGGCTGTTTACCAATTTAAAAAAAAATTCAAGATGGGGTCTTGCTAAATTGCTAAGTTGCCCTCTCTGGGTTCACACTTGTGGTCCTCCTGCCTCAGCCTCCTAGAGTGCTGGTGGTTTGGTTTTGTTTTGTTACTGCCTAGGCATAAGTATCGATTACTTTATGAACAACAAAAGAATGGGAAGAAGGAAATGAATTCTGGCCATTCAAAATAAGCTCTCATTATTTTTCCCTGCAACGTGTCTCTTGATCTTTCACTACACCTTAAAAATACCCTATGTTCACTGTTAAAGATGAATCAATTGTATTCTCAGTCTTTGCCCCTCTGTGGCTTTCCCTGGGGACATGAGAGCCATTTATTGCAATTTTTTAGCACACATGGTACCGATTCTCCACAGAAGGGTAGCGGAGCATCAGCAGAGGAGATCTGGGGTCCCTCATTCTTCACTAAGTCTTCAGTAGTCACTAAGAAGTGTTGCTCTTTAGCAGGCCTTCTGGGATTGTACAGAAGATTAAAAAGAAAAGGAAAAGGACAAAAAGGTGAATGAGGAAACAGAGCTTTCTGAATATACTTTTTGCTACCGGATAGTGTGTTTGACTATCGAGTCCAAGAGACCCCTAAATACCATCAGCTCCGACCTCAGCACGAACCAGATCCCTGGGAGGACCCTGATGGCTGCCATCCTGGAGACTAGGACGCCTCTTCTGGATCAGGTATGAATTCAGGCAAGCATCTCTGATCTCCTAATGCATAATCGGGTCTCTTGGCATTTATTGATCCTTGTGTGGATGAAACAAACACTTCTGGAATGCTTATTTCCTCGGAGAATGGTTGGAGGGCTTCATAACAAGAATGGAGACCACCAGAGGAGTCTCCTGTGTGTGTACTGGAGCGTGTCTCCTTTGCGGACATGGAAATCCTGCTGAAGGCCATTTCCCCTTCTCGGTACCAGAAGAAATGCTCTGCTCTTTCAAGCCTCGTCCTTCCACAGAATAAATTACAAAACACTCGGCAGTTCATCTCATCCCTCCCGGGCAGTCTCTGCACAGCAGGGCCCGATCTGGCTGTAGTCTAGGAGTTATCGGCTCTTCTGACGGTCTTCACGGTACAGTACGGTTTATGTAACAAGAGAATGCATACAAGAAACAAGTAGAGCAACTTCCTTTTATGTTTATTTCTACCATAGGAAGTGAGGAAGACTCACTGAATTGTCAGAGTTCGCTTAACCCTTCCCGGTTTCTAAGAATGCAGAGTGGATGTGGGTGAAAGTTCTGGAGTCCTCAAATCCAAATCTTACAAGACGTGAATGAAACTTTACGTTCAAATTAGTTTCCCTTTTGAATTCTAGTGCTTGATTTTTTTTTTTTTTTTTAAAAGTGCTTGATTTTTTTTTTTTTAAATCAGGGATCGAACTCGGGCCCTTGCACTTATGAAGCAGGCACCGGAACCACTGAACTAAATCCCCAGCCCTAGCGCTTGAAATTATGGCCCTATCCAACAGATTATCTTTGGAGAAATTTTGGAAACTCTTGGTGCAGGATGTTGATAATGATTTTTGGTTTCTCTGTGGGAAACTTTTAGCTTCTGTATACTTCACAGTGAGCCCAACAGAGCCCTTTTGAAACATCCTGTGCAGCAGGGTTCAGAGAATACAACATTGTCTCAAACACAAAGCGGGGAGTTGCTTTCTTTCGCACACTCGTTTCTCTCAGGAAGTCGATCCATGGTCCCTAAACTTTTTGTTCATTTATTGCTATGGCTAGTAATATACTTTACACATTCACCCTCCAGTCATCGGTATTTATTAGTTACAAATTATGTGGATTTGTTATTGTATTTATTATTTACAAATTATGCATTATTCTGTGCACATGTTATACACACGGTCAAACCAACACCGAAGTAAACAAAGAATGAAGATAAAACTAGTATGTAAAACTAGCATTTTGTATATTCTTATTTATGGATGCTGTACATCCAGTTCCACACTCATTAAACATTTATTATCTCTCATTGAGTCCAGGTCGGTTGACTTCTAATTGTCTCACTAAGTGTGATGGTTTTAATGAAGTAATTGGAGATAATCTCCTGGCTTTATGTTTACTCAGGGGAGGTTCATAGCTCATGATTGCGTCTTAGCCTTTTCTCAGTATGTAGCGCTTTCTCTCAACATCTTAAAAGATACTCAGTTTTGGGAAAGAAGCTACTTTAAAAAAAAAATACTGCGCAATTTAGGGTGCAAATATCATCATCTGGGCAAATACTACTACCAAGCGTTGTGCTTCATGAAAGCAAATTGGGCAGCGCCTACCGAGGAACCTCGATTGATGCAAAAACTTCCATTCACAGACAGAAGCGTTTGGCGTCATTTTGCTTTCCATTTGCAAATCCCTCATCAGGTGCCTGAACGCAGCTGCAGTCTTCTTCCCCAGAACCATGAGACACATGCAGTCCATGAACCGAGGAGGAGGTACCGCTGTCCAAAGCTCCCACACGGGAGCTTGCTGGGTGTGTCTCCAGGCTCACCTTACAGGTGAGAATGATGCGCCTACAATAGATAAAACGTAACTCCACTGTTTCGGCAGAACGGCCTTTGGAACGGGGAGCTGTGGCACGCATTTCGTGTTGACCGGTCTGTAGCGGAGATGCCTGAGCTCTTCTGACATGAGATGGTTTACATTTCCTAGAGAGAAAAACCTACGTCCTCGCTAGGGCTATAGTAACGAAGTTCCACAAATGGGGTGACTTACAATAGACATCCGTTGTCTCACCGTTCCGGAGACTGGAAATTTGACATCAAGTTATCATCAGGGCTGTGCTCCTTCTGTAGGTCCTGGCGAGGACTTCGTCTTGCCTCTTCTTAGCTCCCGGCACTCACAGATACGGCTTATCTTGTGAAGGCATCACCTCAATCTCTTCTTCCATCTCCACATGGCTTTGTGGTCCTGGATATCTGTGTTTTTCACATGCCACTTGTTTGGGGAGTCTTACGGATGGAACCCAGGGCCTCCACATTCTGATACATCTCTCTCCAGCATTTTTTTTTTTAATTTATCGGTACTTTTCAGGTACACAGTACAGTTACATCCATCACGGGGATCTTGTACCTTTCCATGAAGGCTCTTGGTTCTCATTTTTTCCCTGTACCCCTGCCCTCCCTTCACGCCCTCCTCTCCTCCCTATTTACAAAATCTTTGTTTCCGTTTTTTCATTTTCTCACAGTATCTCTTTTCCCTTATCACCTTTCCCCTACCCTTCCCACTTTCCCTAAACCTTTAGCCCTTTTCTTCCTATTTCACATGTCCAGCCTATTTTTTGGTTTTCTTTTGAAACAAGGCCTCCCTAAATTGCACAGGCCGGGTTTGAATTTGTAAACTCCTGCCTCTGATTCCGGTCCTTCCATAAGGACACGAGGTGTATTGCTTTAGGACCCCCTTCTCCAGCATTACTGTCCTCATCTTAATTATAGAAGCAAACAAGCCTATTCCCAAATAAGATCCCATACTGAATCACTGGGATTGACTAACTTTATTTGTCTCACCACTAAGATGCCGTACCTAACAAGTTCAACTTAAAGAAGGAAAGGTTTATTTTCACTTGGGTTTTTCTTTCAATTCATAGTTGCCTAGATCCAAGGACTGCAGGCACGGTAGAAGGTCCTGGGCAGAGGAAGAGCTATTCATGACACAGAGGCCAGGAAGGAGAGAGGAAAAAGAGGAGCCAGGGTGGGGTGAGATAGACCCTTCCAGTCATATCCCCAGTGACCCAGTGACCCACCTTTGTCACCAGCCCTGCGTTCTAACGAGTGAGCTGTAAGACTTCCTAATGCAGTCACTGTGCAACAGCCCCACCTGTGATGCTCATGAGGGACATCTAGGTATAAACCACGACAGTTCTTTGGCACCTGTTTACATTTGGTTACTGCTCAGATCAATAGATGACAGATAGATGGTAAGTAGACAGATCATAGAATGTTCCAGCTTTATGCATGCAAAGAAAATCGCCACACAGGCACTTCAGAAGCGTGTGGTTAAGATACAACTTCAATCCAAAACTAGCACATTTTGTTAAGATGGAAGTTTTATCTAGACAACGACTCACTGGTTGACTCATGTTATGCAGGGGTAGTTTCAACAATAATCCACAAAGGGGATTTTTGGACAGATGAATGGCTTAGCGGGAATCAGGAGATGCTGGGTAGGACCTGCTAAAGAGACTTTTTGTGGCCAAAGCGCTGTGTGTTGCAGCAGAGCCCGCTTTCCTTCCTCCAGCAGGGGTGGAGGGAGTAACGTTAGAAAGATGCACGCAGCTTCTAAAGGACCACCTGGAAAGGTCCAAAGTGAGTCTGGGGTTTAGGCAGCACCAAGCCAGAGGTCTGAACCTGAAATCGGCTCATGCCTGTGTCCTAAAGAGGATCTGGAGAAGAGTATTTCCAGGCAAGAATCCACAGGACAAGACAAGGGCTGGAGAGCTGCATTTGATGGAGCATTCCAAGCAGAGGCAAGTAGTGTGTTTGCCCCTGGACAGACAAGACCACACAGAAAGAATATCCCGGAGACTTTGTGTTGAGTCCTGTGCAACGTGGCCTCTCAGGAAAACGTCCCCCCACAAAAGGAGGCTGGAGGCGTGCAACAGGATGGCCAACATGGAGGGGAGGACCCCAAGACCCCTCTGGGAGAAAGATGAGAGTAGCATTTCCAGGTTGAAGTAAATTGCAGAGTAGAGTGGCTCGCATGCAGCCCTCTGAGGTACCCGAAGCACTGGAGAAGGCAGTAAGTTCACTTTCTACATCTGGCCCCAGGAAGCTAGTCTTCAAGGTGTGTCAGTTGCCTGTGGCTGTGTAACAAACATTCCCAGCATTAGCGGTTTAAAGGTCCAGTGAGCCTTTTGTCACTGGTAGTAGCTGTCTTCGTCTGAAGATGGTTGCAGCCTCATGGTGGCTGAGTCTGGAGGCTTCTGAAGGCTTCCTCAGTCGTGTCTGTTGGCAGAGGCCGGGTGGCAATAGAGACAATATTTGGGGTGTCCATGTGACCTGGTTTTCATGACAGCACGGGCAACAGGTTTAAGGAGTAAGGAGTGAGGTGGGAGAGGGGTATAGCTTAAAAATCATGAAGCTTCATTTCACTGTGATCACCACTGTATTCACAAAACATGAATTACTAAAGCTAGCCTGTCTTGAAGGGGAGAGATTTGATCCTCTGTCGGAGGCTACATTCCTTAAATAAAAATTGCCATCATTCCCTCCCTCCTACCACCTGACTCATATATCTGCTTTCTCTTCTTCACAGGGACAAAATATCTACCGTCCTTTGCATCTTATGAAAATAGGAACAACGTGAAGAAAGGCAAGAAAGCCTGTGATTGTTTGCACTGTTTGACTTTTTAAGAAACAATTTTGCTGTCACCACCATTTTACATTGTTCTGAGTGGTGTGTGTGTGTGTGTGTGTGTGTGTGTGTGTGTGCGTGTGTGTGTTACTGTCTGTCTGTCTCTTGCTTTCTTTCCCTGGTACGTGGGAATGTTTTTCCAGTTCCTCCCATGACATTCTCTCTCTCCTTCTCCCTCTTCTACTTTCTCCCTCCCTCCCTCCCCGATATGCTTCCTGTGACACAGTGGAATGCTCTCCCAGTTACCCTGACAGGTGTAGCTGCCTCTTGTACAGCACAGGAAGAGGAGTGTTGCTAGTTGTACTGGAAAAGTAGCTCCAGAATGATGCTGAAAGCATCCCACAAGGAATGGCGCCCTGTCAGGAAAAAACACTTGTCAACAGGAAGCAATTCTCAACTTCAATACTCACAGAATCTATTCAGCTTCTTTCTATTAAAGAATATTTTTCCGAAATCAGCATGTAACTTTTTAAATTATTGGCCAGAGAAATGTAGACAGGACCTACCTGGCCTCTCTCTCTGCCCTTTTCCTTCAGGCACAGTGAGAAGATGTAGTAATACATAGAAGTCATACAAGGATCTCATGAAATCTAAAGAAGTCACCACGGCCCCATCTCACACACACACACACACACACACACACACACACACACACCGCACACACACACACACAAACACAAGAAATTCTACCAGTGGTTTTGGCTACTATGATAAACATTAATATAACTACTCCATATGACAGCCAAAAGAACATCTCAAACACACACAGATGCTGTTAATTAGGCACCATTGCTGGGAAGAAAGCATTTCCCACAGGAGCTTGGGGAATTAGAGACAGAATCTTGCGTTTGGCACCTGCCTCATCTTTTTTTTCTTTGAAGGAAGAATCAGTGCGGATTAAAGCAAATTTGCCACTCTTAAGAAGGAAACCAATGTATACATGGAAGATGTATTTTATGGTCTTGCTATGCTTTTTCTGTGTATTATTGGTTCAATTTAAAAGAGGAAGGTATTTTCTAATATATATATCTATATAGAGAGATATATAGATATAATAGCTAACATGCTTGAAAAGAGATTATGTGAGACTCTCTGAAGTTTTTGTTACTAAGCAAGACAAAAGCAAGCATGGTGCAAACCCAGAGCTAGAGGGACCAAGTATAGCCTGGCTTAGATCCATGAAAACTGGAAAGTTCCTGTGCAGCAGACACTACAAACACAATCTCAAGTCAAGCCATGGAATGCAACGGGCTGTATTCAACCGAGACAGTCGATGCTCAGAATCAAAGTTCCTTTATTTCTATGTGAAAAAAAAAAAGATTTTAGAAGAAAAGGAAAGTTAGCAAATGGCACAACCGAGCAATTAGCAGATGGAGGCCCCCCAGTGAGACTTCCCAAAATTGCTGGATCTGCCTGGCACAGTGGGCAAGAAAAATGGAAGCAGTATGAAGATATTGTTTGGTAACAGATGGGCCATGATGTGAAAACCTGCGCAAAGACTTGTTGACAAGGAGGTGGGAAAATGAACAGTCACAGAAAATGGTGACGTAACTGTTCTGACTTCTGAGAATAAACCGCACACGGGATCATATATGGCTGAGATATCTATTCTAAACACCTCAGTGAGCACGGACGTCCACGCGGATATGTGGGTAAGGCGTGGAGGTAGTCAGTGTGTGCCCAGAGAAACAGGTACAAGCTCATATATGTGAACATAGTCATACTGACAAAGGGGAGGAAAAGGTCCTTAAATTACAGCCGTAGAAAAATGGCCGTGCAGTTCATGGTAATCTAACCTGTGACATTCTAATTTAAAAGGACAAGTAGATTTATAGAGAACTTACAGGGCAGCACTGAGAAGACAATATATTAAGAGACAAGAATGGGCAGTTGGAGAATCATATATCCCCTCTCGTTGAACTTACGTAACTATTGAGGTTACTTTAGAGGAAAAGAGGAGGATCCATAAGAAAGTGTTAGCAAAGGGTACACTTAGAACCTGAGGGAGGAGGATACATTGGGGACTTTCCAAGTCCAATGTGTGTATGTGCACCATAGGGTCGTTGTAACCCGAGAACACACTCAAGGGCTGTGGTAACCCAATGAATAGCTCCTTGGGCCAGGAACGTAGCTCAGTGGTGCAGAGACTGCCTGGCAAGGTGATGTCCTGAGTTTGATTTCCAATGTGAGAGGGAGGGGAGAAAAAAAATGAATAGCCCCTCAAACATGTGTATCCCCTAACGTGTATATATGTTAGCTGACATGGCAAGGAGGAACTCAGCTTGCAGATGGAATTAACATTGCCAATTACATTGGCTGGCTTTAAAATGGGAGGATAAGGGCCAAGGATTTAGCTCAGCGGCCCTGCGCCTACCTTGCAAACACAAGGTCCTGAGTTTAAACCCCAGTACCAGGGAAAAAAAGAATGTAAGGATTATCCTGGATGACTGGGTGGGCCCAACAGGATCACAAAGATCCTTCAAAAGAGCAGTGCTCAAAAAGTGCAATCCCAGCACCTTGGAGACTGAGGCAGGAGTGTTTTAAATTTGAGTTCTACCTGGCAATTTAGCAAGGCCCTTCCTGTCTGGAGAATAAATGGGGGTTGCATGGGGGAGTAACTGGGGGCATAGCTCAACGCAAAGGTCCTGGATTCAGTGATCGGTACTGGTGAAAGCAAAGGAAGAGGGAGGAAGCAGAGGTCAGAGCAACATTACCAGGGGACTTGGTGTACCAAGGCTGTGTTGGAAGAGGGTGGACGGGGGATGACCCAGCCACTGGCTGAGAACTGGCAGAGGAGAGAATATGCACTCTCCCACTGGGGTTCCAGAGAAAGGGAAGAGCCCTGTCAGCACATTAACTGTAGCCCAGTAAGACCTGTGTCGGACTGTGTCCAGAAAGGTAAGATCATAAAATTGTGTTATTTTAAGTCGCTCGGTTTTCGGTAATCTGTTATTACAGTGTTAGGAAATGAACAGTGGTACTAATGATGTAATTCAAGCTGTTTTCTTTGCAGGAGGTGTAAACACATCTGGATATGGTGCAAAAGCTGGAGATGACCTAGGTCACCTTGGAATTTCTGCAGTAAGCTCTTACCCGTCAGACCGAGCAGCCTACTTGTGGGTTTGGTCACACGCTTGGTCCTTGCGCCTCAGTCACTGCCGTCCCTCATCCAGGCTTGGGAGCCTGGCTCAGGGCACTACCCTGTCTGGGCGGACCACGCTGCACTATCTAGGGATGAGCTGATTAGGTTTTCCGTGGACAGAGGAAAAGAAAACATACACTGAGTTTCTCCCACTAAGCTGTTCCGGCACTGATTGCTTCCAACGCCAAATGCCTGGCTAGGTTCACCCAGCACCAAACCAGCAGCCAGCTTCTCTGCTGCAGCAAGGCCAGCAGAGTGCCCTCTAACCCCAGTTAGTCCTTTTTTGGGGTTAAAAAAATTGTTCTAGTACTCCATGTTTTCAATACGTGCTGATTATATTCCTGTAGGGAATTGGTACTTATTGGTAGCACATCTTCATTCTTTTTTTCATCCCTTTTCTATTTCCTCCTTCCTCTTCTATTTCTTAATCTTCTTCCCCTTTGAAAGAGTTCTATCTCCCTACTTCCTATGATCTATATTTTATTTTTCTCTTTATGTATATTTTGTATTTCTCATATAAGCGGAACCATGTGATATTTAAATTTGTGTGTCTGATTTCTTTCGCTTAAACTTATGATCACAAAGAACACACATCTTCCTAAAAAAAAATCACTCAAGCAGATCCCTCTTCATGGCAGAATAGTACTTCATTGTGCATAAATGCCACATTTTCTTTATCCATTCATCTGATGTGGGACATACAGGCTGCTTCCAAGAGTACGCTATTATGAATTGTGCAGTTGTAAACATGGGTGAGCACAGGCCACTGTCACGTGATATCTTTAACTCTTTCTGGAAGATAACTTTCTGACATCCCTAGAGATCACATTAGATCCCACAGGTGGCTGACTAAGTCCCCCAGATTGCTCCTACTTAAGAGGACAGTGACAGGCCCACCTGACTTTCCAGCTATACATCAGGGATTCCACAATAATGGAGACCTCTACAGTAGGTTCCAGTCTCCTGCCCAGTATATATTGAAGGCCTGAAGAAAGACCCAAAGACAGAATTAAAGAAACAGAGAAGAGGGGAGCCGGGACGTCCAGTGCTGAGCAACCAGCAAAGGCCCTGATCTGTCCAAGCCACTAATTTTTATGGGTAATCAAATTGGGGTACAAAGAAACTACTTGTGAAGATATGCAGCTGTGCAGTTGCTATGGGTACTAATGCAGGAAAAGCTTGCAAAGAAAAGGATGACGTATTCTCAAATTAGGAACAGAATAGACAAAATATAGGGTGGTAGCTTAGTACATCATCCTTGTAGTTAAGAAGGTTTCAGTCTTGGGGATGGAATCTCGGTGCCAGTCACTCTGACCTGAGCACAGGCTTTGGCTGGCTGTGCTTCTCACAACAAGCCAAAGGTGGGGTTGACTCTTTACGGCCTGCACTGCTTATAGCCTGCTTTGGGGATAGTCAATAAGGTGGCCCCCAGATCACATCCCCCTTGCAAGGCTTGATGTATGTGTTGAGCAGTGTGCAGACTTCAGGGAAATACTTCCTCACACTGACTGGTTTTTACCAAGGACACTGCAAAGGATACAGGTAAAGAAATGCCCAGGGTGAGATACGAGGAAGGCGTGCAGGATTCCCACGAATGCATGGGTGTCCCAGCCTCCGAGACATCTCTCTGGACTCTCCAAATTGTGTATACAACTCTCTTGACGCTCCAAAGTCTGACTCTCGGATCTCTATGGAGTCTTCACTGCCTAAACATCACGGAAGCCCGAACAACCCTGACTGGACCGAAGGAACTGATCTAAAGCTGACACTGGGCGGGGAAAGCCAGCAAGGCCTGTCTGTACAGATTCTTCTGGCCGGTCTGAGAAGCACTCCACCTTCCCAGGAGGACAGCGGATACAATGGAGTGGGGTCCGAGACCTAGTATTGGACGAGGTAGGTGTGCTAGGGCGCTTTCTGTCACTACAACAAAATACGTGAGACCCTGAACTTATAAAGAAAAAAGGAGCACTCTGGCCCATAGTTTTGAAAGATTCCACTCCTAATTGATTGGCCCTAGGGTTTGAATACATGGTAAGGCAGCACATCGTAGTGAGAGAGGGGGGAGGAGCAAAACCACTTACTTTATGAGCCAGGGATGGGAAAGAGGAAGAGACCAAGCAAGGTTCCACAGGACTCTTCAGGGGACGGTCCCCAGTGACCTAAGGACTTTCCAGCAGGCCTTACCTTGCAAAGGTTTCCCTACCACACGGAAATGCCCACCCAGGGACCGAGCCTTTAACACGCTGGGGTCTGGGGAACACTCAAGATTCGTTCGCTCTCTCCCTCCTCCCTCTCCATGCTAGCGATGGAACACAGAGCCTGGCACGTGCCAGGCAAGTGCTCTGCCAGCGAGCTCTGCGTAGCCCTAGAGAAATTCTTTGGGTCAGCTCCAAGGCAGCAAGGCAGGGAGGACGGGAGGATGTTTTTGGCTTCCTTTACACACCTTGGGAAATTTGAATTTCTATGTCTTCTCTTGTAAAGAAAAACGATCAAGCAGAAGATGGGAGGAGAGAGAGAGGAGAGAGAGAGACAGACAGAAATTTTACTTTCTGAATCCTGCTTTTGAGGCTGAATGTGCCCTAACTTAAACCTATTCACTGAGAAACTAACAATGGCCTTGGGACTTATGAGCCAGGAGCAGTGCATGAAAACCAAAAAATATGTTTCAGAATGTTACAGAGTGAGCATCTCTTCATGCTCCCCTCTCCAAAAGCTCTCACATGGTGTCTCCTTCTGTTAGCAGCTAGCTTTCTCTGCCTGCCTTTACGTTCTTTCTCTGGTCCCGCAGTTTTATTATTCTGAGACTGATTTCTCAGCTATCCGCAGCTCTTTCCGGAAATGACTTATTATCCAATCCTGGATAACTCTATTAGTGAACACGATGAAGTGAAGAAAAGTTTCCAACTATCCACATTTATTTGGCCAAAATGGCCCCAGAGAACCTGCACCGGCCCTCATCAAATCCAGAATCATCTCACAGACTTAGATTCCCCAGAATTGGCCTCAAATCCCTCAGGCTTTCTGGATTTATTGAATCAATGACATTGGCTGGATTGAAATAAAATTTACAGCATGTGATGTACCAAATGTCTTGCTGCAGCTCAAAAAAAAAAAAATACAGGAAGATGGTGGGGAGGGGAGAAAGAGAGAGAG
>NW_022900951.1:4974296-5017367 GCF_012274545.1 Fukomys damarensis
GTGTGTGTGGGAAAATGTCTGGTGCAAGAAAAAAAAAAAAAATACAGGAAGATGGTGGGGAGGGGAGAAAGAGAGAGAGAGAGAGAGAGCAGAGTGAGTTGATGTCCGGTGTTGTCATCCAGTACCGTTTGTTGTACAGAGAAAAGTGGAAGCACATGATATTGTTAGGAAATCCAATTTAAGTCAGTGGGAAGTCCATACAAATTACAGATGGAGTGGTAAAGTTTAGACACGATCACACATGGATTTTGACCATGTATCGCTTGGGCAGTAATTTACTGGAATGGATACCGAGCTCCATTCCAAGTTTAGCCTGGGTGGCCCTGAGAGCATTTCAGCTGGTCATTTACATGCAGGCCGTCTGATGCATTCCCAGGGAGCCAGGCTTTTAGAACTGAATTCCTTCGCCGTCCGCCGATTGGTGAGTCACCGATAAGCACAGTGCTGACCCCCTGCGCACACCCCCAGATTGGCAAAGTTTTGTCAGTGGACTCAGACAAACTCTTCTCTTGGGTGCCAAGATAGACCGAAAGGCACCCTCCCAGTGCCCAGAGTTCGGCCTTTGTTTCCTCAGACTGAGGTCTCCTCGGCTGGGAATACTGGACAGACATCAAATAAACCTCCAGGAGCCGAGTCCGAAGTGTTCCATGGCAGGGCGAGGTGAAGAGGAATAACTGCCTAGCAAAAAGCAAGCCGAGCAAATGATCTCTTAAGGCAGAAAGACCCTTGAAAAGACTTTTGAAAGGCTTTTCGGACAATTCAAGGAGATCCGGTCCCTCTTACAGACACATGCATCTTCAAGTTCTCCCGGGTGCTTTTCGTACTGTGAAATGTGTGTGGTGTAAGCCGACCCCCGCTGCTGTCGGCCTCCTTGCAACGCCAAGCCCATTGGCACGGCTGGGCCCTTCCCTGCCTGAGTCCCTGGCCTCCTCCTCATTTGTTACAGGTGCTAAAGTTGTCAACAACTGGATGCATGTCAATGCTTTGGCCTCGGGCCTTTCTGGAGGAAGCTAGCATCGGCCCAGACAACAATAATACAGCACCTGTGAAGAAGCACAAGGGAAAGGACACAGTTGCTCTTGTCTGAGCAGCGGCGGAGGGCTCTCGCCTGCCCTTGGAAGACATCCACGGGGCTGACGTTCTCCGTTCCTGGCCAGGGGGCAGAATTCGGCTCTGGCTCCGGTGCGGTGACGCTTCTGGGAACCCCTGAGAGGATGCCAAAGCCTGTCTGAGGGAACCACGCCGGGAAGGGCATCTCTTCACAAGCGTGGAAGCACAGTCACACCAGGACACGTCACACGGAGGAAGTCTTGCAAGGGACTGCAGTAATAAAGTGCTACCTGGGTCACGCAGGTTCATTTCTTCCTCGGTTCTGGCCTTGAACTGACTCGGTTGCAAACCGAATCAGATGTTCCCATAAGTTTGGATGTAAAGAAGGTTAATCCACCCCAAACTGTATTTTTAACCACAAAAACGTGAAACAAAGTACAGCATAGTACAGTACAGTCGGAAGACAGAGAGAGGACTAACCTTGCTGAATGCAGGATTGCTCTGCACTTGTTTTGGAGCCATGCTGGACTAAACTGCACCGCACAGCACTCTGTGTGCGAAAAAGCACGCAAAGAAGCTTTGGAACATGTGTGCACACGTGTCTGTCTGCAGCCAGGAGGTCAGCCGGAGGAAGCCACGACCCTGGGTCACAGAAGGGAACGTGGCTGCCTTTGGGTTTGGTTGGGTTTGCGTGGAGATGGCTGCAGTTGTGTTCCTCACCACATATGGAGTTCCCCAACAGGAGCAACATTTTGCCAGACACTTCAGGAGCGAATTTGTTTGCAAACAGAAACATTCGTGGACTGAGGTATTACTGTACTTGGCAACCCTGGTCAGAGAAATACTGGGGTGACTTTGTGCAACCAGTCACTGCCTTGGGCGGCACAGTACTAATAATTATTAATTCTTAAACTACCCCGTGCAGCTACTTAAGGGGAAAAATGTAATTGTTCTCATGAGGACAACCAATACTTCTGTCTTCAATCTACTCATCTGCCGATGAATTTTTGTTACATTAAGAGAAGTAGCGAGTTCGTGATATTTCAAGTAAACATTTGATATAGGTCCCTCAGTCATCACAATTCTACACAACCGGACTAACCAATAATACTGAGTAAACTTTGCCCATGAAGTCTATCTTCAAAATGCACCTTCAGGCTTCTTCCTCAGGAAAACACCAAATGGCAGATGCGCCGGATGCAGCGGGAGGGCGCGGAGGCTCCGGGGCCTGGGCATGGGAGGCTTGAGCAGTGGCCTTCGAAGCTGTGGGCGTGGCAGGGGCCCAGGCCGAGACCGCGGGGCTCGCTGTGGTAAGGCAGAGGACACGGAATGGATTCTTGTCACCAAGTCGGGTCGGCTGGTCGAGGACACGAAGATCAAGTCCCGGGAGGAAATATACTTCTCCTCACCCACGGAGGAGTCTGAGATTATTGACTTTTCTCCTGAGCGCATCCCACAAGGATGGAGTCCTGCAGAACACGCCCGTATAGAAGCAAACTCGCGCGGGCCAGCGGACCAGATTCAAGGCATTTGTGGCCGCTGGGGACTGCAGCGGTCAGGTTGGTGCGGGTGTAAAGTGTTCCAAGGAAGTAGCCATCATTCCGTCCCAGGTTTCCACTGTCTGCATGCAGAGAGGCTACTGGGGGAACAGGATCGGCAGGCCTCACACTGTCCGTTGCGAGGTGACAGGCCGCTGGGGCTCTGTGTTGGTGCGTCTGATCCCTGCCCTCACGGGCACTGGCCTCATGTCAGCCCCTGTGCCCGAGAAGCTGCTGCTGATGGCTGGGATTGATGACTTCGTGCTACAGCTCTGCCAGGGGCTGCACTGCTACTCTGGGCAACTTTGCTAAGGCCTCCTTTGGTGCCATCTCCAAGACCTACAGCTACCTGACCCCGGACCTTGGGGAAGAGGCTGTCTGCACAAAGAGTCCCTCCCAGAAATTCACGGACCATCTTGGGAAAACTCACACCAGAGTCTCTTTTCAGAGGACTCAAGCTCCAGCGGTAGCCGCAGCAGAAGGGTTTCTACAGAAGACAAATAAGAGTGAATGAAACACACCTTCCATTCATAGTGTAATTTGACTTGGCTCTTATGCAAGGCTCGGAAGTATGGGACTAAGCCAAATCTACCAGTCTCCCTCTTCTTCTTCTTATCTCAAGCTGGCACATTTAATCACGGCAAATTTGCCAAAGGGACGTCTACGTAATTCTCATTTTTTCTTACCTACTCATGTGTTGGTCATATCCATCCCTCCATTACGCTCCTTTATACCGTCTCCTCTCTTTCTCACACGCCCTTCGTCTTGTCTAATAATAGTATCTCCATTTTCGTGTCATCTTTGAGTTATTGTTTGTTTGTTTAGAGTGCACGTATTAAGGAAGATATATACATTGTTTTTCTGAATCTGGCTTATTTCAATTAACACGATCATTTCCAGTCCATCCATTTCTCCCGCAAGCGGCACGATTTCCTCCTTCTCTATAATTGAACAGCACCCTGTTATTTATATACAGCACATTTTCTTTATCCACTCTTCTCATCTAGCTCAGTTTGTGTCCCGGACTGTGCCAAGAGTCGAGTTCCCGAACTGAGATGCCCCTGTATATAAAAAGGGTGGTGTAGCTGAGTCTCACGATATTTCTACTCTCACCTTTGAGGGATCACGATACTGATTTCCATAGCAGTTGTGTTAAATTCCATTGCCACCCAGTAGTGTAGGATTCCTTTATTGGTTTTTGTACTCTTGATGAGAGCTATTCTGTCTGGGGTGAGATGAAATCTCAGTGCAGTTTTGATTGGCATTTCCCTCATGTTGACCTAAAGATGTTGAACATTTTTTCAATTCACTTACTTTTGAGAAGTGTTTGTTCAACCCATTTGCCCATTGATTGATTTTTTTTTTTATTACATTTGGGCTTTTCTTTTGGTCTTAAGTGTTTGGAGTTCTTTACATACCGCATTTTCTTCTTAAAACCTGTATTTTCCTCTTAAAACCCAGTGCAGGCTTATAAATTCACCATCCAATTAGCTATTTGACAGCAGTGATCAATACCTAGAACTGGCACAGACATTTGCAGAGTTCAGGGAAGTAAATCCTTGTGAACGCAGCTGATGACTGCACAAAAGTAGTGATGGCCAAGAAGGTCTTTGGCACTGCATCTCCTGACATGTCCCAAATTCGCTCACCCACTGGAGGGGTAGGGATAACTACCTGTGTAAAACAGTCAAAGCCATGGGCATCTTCTCCTGCTGCCTGGACAGGGAGGAAGTAGGGAAGGCAAAATTTGTAAAGGAACTTAAAGATTATGCAGAGGCGTAGGTATGGTATTCAGAAGCCACGGAAGTTTCGCAGGAAAGCAAGGCCGTGGCCAAATTGCGTGTTTAGTTCCGTGGTAACAGTTTGCAAGACCCTGTGTGGCAGTAATTCTCTCTCCAGAGGCATAGTAGAAACAGTTTAGAATATCAAAGCACCCCACCATCAAGATTCTGATGGCATCAGTCAGGTGTAGCTCAAAACACAAAAGCAAAAGAAAACAAGCGGAAAACAAAACAAAAGTGCTCTCAACATATCCGCTCACACTGACATTCAATTTCTTCTCCCTCCACACACAGGAAGTATTTAGTATCACACACATAGCATGAGAGATACTTCATACACACACATATTCATACATGGTTCTATATGTACATTCTCAGTATTTTATGCACATTCAAAAAGAAATCATGCATCTGTACAGCATCCACCCAAAATGTACACACGCTTCAGGAAAAGAAATACTTGTATAGCTGTTTTAATAGTAAATTTGTTGAGACTTCATGAGATGGATGCAAGTTACCTCGGGCCACTCCCATTACAAGAGGTGCTCACAGGGGTGGCTGTGCATGTCCAGATATTTAGCAGTATGGAGAACCACTGCTTGGGTTCCCTTGGTCCGCTGAGCTTACTACAGGTGCATTTTCAATTTCTTCTCCAAGGGCCGGCAGTGCAGCGGGTTTTCTGCAATATACGACATCCTCTAGGGTCCCCCATATGAGGGTAACACCACCCACTAAAAAACATGTCATACTATTTTTCTTTTCCTGAAGTATGCACGCATTTTGGGGCAGACTCTGTAGGTACCATTATGTGCATGCACATGTATTCCATACGTATATACAGTGTTTCATGCATATATACGTACAGGCACACACGGATAGCATGTTATCATGTGTACTTAGTATTTAATGCACATATATACAGCAATTCATACACATGTATACACACAGACATGTGTGCTCACTTGCAACAGGCTATGTAATAGCTGATCTTTTGTAATCTGAATGTTTGGGAGGACGGCCCACCAGGCGGAAGGGTTTCATAGTTATCAGAACTCTGGAGCTGGGTGGCATAGTCTCATTTTCAGACTCGCCCCTAGCGGGCTGCCTGACCTTGAGCCTGACTTAAACAGTGTGCGCTTCACTTGCCTCGGCTTTGAAATGTCGCCAGCCCTAGAGAGAAGCAGGAGAAATGAGTGCAGGTGGGCAGTGACACGCTGAGTTCCTCACAGTGAGTCTGTCTGAGTGAATATCACACTCTGGAGTTTGCTCCTACCGGCAGCCTCTCCAGTAATCACAGCGAACTGCAGGGCCGGCCTTGTGCAATAAGGCCAGTGCCCCTGGATTGGCCAGTGTGTTACCAAGAGGGAGCACTCCACAAGGGAACGTGCCTCTCTTCCAGTGTTCATAACGCAGCCAATGGCGTCTGATTGGCTGCTGCTTGAGATGAGGAAGGAGCTATCGGGGATGAAAAGGTCAAGCCAGCCTTAGCTTTGGGTTGCACGATGATAGTCTGGTGCTGTTAAGTATAATGATGGATCCATTCTAATTGGCTACCTTTGATTGCCCTGAAATCACTACCAGCTGCCCCTTTGCAAAGCTATTTCAAAAGGTCATGAAGAAAGAAGTCATTTTTGCTAACCTTCTAAAACATCCTGAATTGTATTTGACTACCCTGTGCTTTGCCAGTATTTCCTGTGATAGATAATCCAGAAAGAAAGTCGAGAGACATGCTGAAAGTTGAAAGATATATATGTAATAATCCATACCGGTGCCATGCATCTACAGTTCTGTATCATTTAGCAGAACAAAAAGTGTGGGGTAGAAACTGCGGTTCACTCTCTAGCGAGGAAAATGTGATGCTTTCAAGTGACTTTCTGCCTCACCAGCTCCACGCATACAGATGTTTCTGACATTTCTCCTTCAGTGCTATCTCCGCAAGATCTCCAGGGGACCACATCCAGGGACTTATTAAAGATGCCCCCATGTCCACGTTTCACTCCTTACCTGAAGGTGCCGGAGGACACTGGTCTCCTTTAAAAGCTCTCCTGGGGATTCCTGCCGCAGCGAGTTTGGAGAGCCTCTGACCCCTGGTCAGGATCAGGCTAACAATCCGAGCTGATGATGCAAAACTGAATCTTTAAACCTTGCCTTATTCTGAAACTCGATTCCCTTTGCTCCTTGGGGTGCATTCTAAACAACAATACATTTCACCGTTCTCTTTATTTCTTCAAATCCACTATGGGCCATAAATAGGCACAAGAGTCCTCTCCCTGAAGTGATTTTTCAGATCTCTAGATTTTACTTAGTTCCATTGGACAGTGTAAGATTTCTCTAGATGGGTTTAAGTGTTCCAGTGATTTTTAAAAATCATACATTCGCCAAAACTCAAGAGGGCATCAAGTGCATAGGCAGGTGATCATTTCTATAGAGCTGAAGTTAAAATGCACATGAGGCAAATTGTATTCAACCTGGGGAAACATTGAAAAATGTACTGTATTTCTTTAAAACTCATTAATTTTGTTGATTATGTGCCTTTCAGATGCAAATCTCCTCAAAGAGCAATGCTTTGGACGTGTGCCGTCATACCTCAGAGAACTAAATACACCCGCAAAGGCCACACCGACATCCAGCTGTACGCATGGAACCAGCTAGGCCTGCGTAAGGTAATGATTCCTATCTACGTCAATTTCCTGCTTAGCATACTGTTTCGGAAGATGCCTCCACGGTGGGTAACCAAAGCGTTTGGAGAAGTACACATGTTGCGCTTGCAGGTGGATCTACAGTGTTGTTGAAATAAAAATATTCAGACTTTAGGAAAAGACTGACCACCTGTGAAGCCTGGGTCGGCGGGGGGGCGGGGCTTAGATTTGCATTTAAATTTCACGATACATGGGATCCAAGACCACATATCAGTCTTCACCAGTCTCTACTCCCTGACTACTTATAATATACTGGCAACTGTTTTTCTTGACAGCAGTTGCTCCTGTCTGTTTCCATTTTAAAACTTGATTCAGCAGCAAATTTGGTCTCTGACCCCTCATTAATATGCAAAAGAGCTGTGGTCTTCAGTACTTGGGTTCTTGGTGTCATGGTGTCTCCTTGCCTCCTCACCCATTGGATTTTCTCAGTGCTCTTTTCTAAATACCTTAATTCTATTCCTTTCCATTTTAGCCTTTGCTTTTAATAATCCCTCTTCCTGTGTTCTGTATAGATCAGAACCTTTCACACATGAACCTTTCACTTTCCTCATCTTACCCTAAAGTATATGGCTTTGGGTATCCAAAAATATGGGTATAAATACAACTCAAATTAAATTAAGAACTAGAAGGCTCTGGAACTTTTCACTTACTTGCCTAAAGCCAATCTTTTTAATTTTTTTTCTTTTTCATTGAGTTTATTGTATACAATGCAGTTACATTCATCATTGGTAGGTATATTGTACCTTTACATGACCGATCTTGGTTCTCATTTTTTCCCCAGGCCCCCTTTTTCCTTCAGCACCTCTCTCCTCCCCTATTTACAAAGACTTTGTTTCCAGTTTTTCCTTTTCTCATATTTTTTATTTTTAATTTTTTTTTCAGTACCAGGGATCTAACTCCGGACCTTGCCCTTGCAAGGCAGGTGGCGGAAAAACTGAGCTAAATCCCCAGCCCAGAAAGCCAATCTTCGCGGTCATCATAAAATCAGTCTCTCTTGTACCATCCAAGTCAAAGAAAGGATGGACATCTTTCATGTTTTCCCTATTCTTCTTTTCTAAATTTTTCATTCAGTCACCCAGTTACCTCTCCATCAGTAACAGACTATCGATTAAAATTGTTCCTCAATTCATAACAAAGTCTTATTTTCCAGAATCGTTCCTGCAGAATCAGTTGTTCAAAGCGGTAATGCTGAAAATCTTCATAAGGCTTTGGATCCCTACCGTGGCAATTCTATCTGCCTAAAAATCTGTTGACCATACAGGGGAGCTCCAATACTTAAAGAACGTGGAAGACATTTTTTTTTTCCATGAAAACATCCAGCCCGATGAGTGTGTCCGGAGCCCTAGCCCTTCTGAAAGAACCACAGCTGGGTGGTGGTCCCGGCAGCTGGCAGGGGTGCTGTGTAGGTCTGGTGAAGAAACACAGCAGCCACTTTCACATGTGGTTTCATGTGGGACATAATTGATCATCCTCAAAAGGAGTCAACAATAAAATCTCTATTCTCTTACCACTTCCCCTTCAAGATAGGGACTGGTGAAATTCTGTGCCTGTGGTGTCAGCTTTCCTTTTCACTGGAAAACCAAAGAAATTATACTGCAATTAGGAAACTCTAACCATGGGCAAGGATCACTAACTGGTGCTTACATTAAAACTGATTAGAACAGACACCTGAGTTAGCATTTGGAAATTGGGTGGTCATATTAATACGTTTTTTTGTATTGAGGTAAGAGTCACAGAACGTAAAACGAACCATTTCAACATGCAAAATTCAGTGGCATTTAGCACATTTGTAATATTATGAAAGCAGGGCCACCGTCGAGTTTGAAAGCATTTTTATCAACCCGAGAAGGAAAAGCTCACAATCATGAAGCAGGTTCTTCCCATTCACCCCTCCTGACTGCCTAACATCTAACAATCTACTTTGTCTCTATGGATTTATCTTTTCTGCGTGTTTTATTTAAATACAGTCCTACAGGATATGGCGTTCCATGGGTATCTTCTTAGATGGTCTGTCTTTCTTTTCCTTCCTTACCCTCCTTCCTTCCTTCTTTTCTTTCTTTCCTTTTCTTGCTTTTTGCTTTAGTTTTCGGAATAAGGTCTTGCTATGTAGTCCAGGCTGGCCTTGAACTCCCTGTGTAGCACAAACTGACCTCTAACTCATAATCCTGTCTTAGCCTCCTAAGGGCTGGAAAAACAGTTGTGTTCCACCATGCCCCACTTTTAGGTAGTATTTCTTGCTGTTAAAGAATTTCTTTCCACTGTTTGAAAATTACTAAGCAGTGGTAAGAATAACATCTCCAGATATAATGTAATAATTTTGTTAGGCAAAATTTTAAGTGATTTTGGGTGGGAAAAAAAATCGTGACTTTTAAGAAGAGATTATAATATGAAACAATGATAAATTGCTCCAGAAAACAGGTAGCCCAGCCTCAAATCTAAGAGGTAGTCTTCTTGCTGCCTTTGGCTCATCCCCACAGTTTTGTCAATTCAATTTCCAACACACCCTCAATCTGTTGGTTCTCTCTCTACATGACCACTGTGGGTTAATCTTTCAGTCTTCACCTGAATGATGATCATCCTCTGCTACTTGATTTTCTGCTCCCGAATTTGTCTTCTGCAGGTTCCTACACATCATTTAGAATGCCACACACTTGTGTGATTCCAGATTCCTCAGGAACTGCTGGTCTGACCACCTCACTATGCTCATCTCTGTGTGGATGTCCTCCGCCCCACTGTGCCCTCTGCCTGGAGCTCAAGGGTCCATGGTTCAGTTGAGCTGTCACTGCTGGATGCAGTATCGACTGACTCTCTCACCTTACAGGAGCTTTATGTAGCGCAGTGCCGCATTTTCTTTTGAGCACAGCCCTTACCATCACCTGTTTTCTCACATTTATCCTCATGTCTTATTATTATTGTGTACTACCATAAAGAATTCATAAAAACAGAGAGCTCTTGTTTCTATATCAATGCCCCTCTGCTCAAGTAGACCGTGTACACAGCAAGCACTGAGGAAGTGTCTGCTGGATAAGTGGACAAATATATACATCACTGACTTCATCGAAGAAAAAAAAAAGAGCTCGATTCCCTGGGATAACATCAGTTTATTTTATGCTTCATAGAAAAGCCTACTTCATCCATCAGCAAATACTGCATGTCAAAGTGGGAATTTAAAACCCCCTATGCTCTTCGTAGATACTGGAGAGTGACATCTTTCATCACAGGATATGGAGATGAAAAACAGAGATGCAGGCATGCGCTCATCAGCATTGCATTATGGAACACTGAGGCAGGAAAAAGCAAGCGAAGACTGCAGGTCATTGCTTTAAAAACATGCCACCCAAACTAGTGGGAGTTACATTTGTAAATATGATGAAATGACTGAAGTGTTGGCAGTCAGACTCCAAAATACTCTCATTAAAATGAAGAGCTGTCTTGTTCACATTGACCAGACCTCAAATTCCATGCATGCCCTCCCTCAGAGAGAGTTAGGTGCTTTGAATCTCCCTAGCAGCATGAGAAACTGTCGATTTTCCTTAATTGAAAAAGAAATAGTGCTTCTTTAAGAAATAAATGAGCCGATTTGTTAGACGGGTTTAAAGATACTTTATTACTGAATCAGTATGTACAAACTCTAACATGAAAATAATGAGTCACCGAATATCAGGCTATTTACAATACTTTTCTGAGGTTTTTTTTTTTACAAAATGTTTTTTATAAGATTACCTCTCTCTAAATAACATGACGGACATACACAGAAATGAGAATGTTTATTACATACATAAATAAATATTGACTTTAAATGAGCACAATAAGGAACACGATTTCTACAGACCACTGGGATGAGAAAGTACCAGTTCTCTTATCCACGCACTACAATATATTTAAGTAAAGGAAAAAATAATAACTTTATATAGACCTCTGTTAATCACTCTGTAAATCATATAACTTGCTAGTACTCAGTAGCGGAAAGACAGGGGAGTCCACACCTCGCATGAAACTGTATGGCCATGCAACACCAGAGCTAAGACGCAACACCTTCATGGATTGTATCTATCTTAAAATGGACTCTGAAGTACATGCAAACACTTTGCCTCTGAGTTCAGGCTATAGTGTGAATGTTTACTGGATGGGATTTGTGATCACCCACATGTGTGAAACTCAAGGAAGCCACGGTCACAGTGTATGAAAGAGCATTAAATAATGTGCTGACTTCACAAATGGCATTTACTGGTACCTAGGGCAGATGGAGGCTTCTGCTCTCACGAATCAGAGACAAGTTGAAATTCAGCCTTCTAACCAGGTTCTTCGGTGGACACAGAAGATTAAAGGAAGGTGTTTGAAGTGAAATGTGTTAAGATCTTGGCTGGGATTTTTCCCGAGGCTGGCTCCTTTTCAAAGGCCAATTTCCCTCTGTTCTGTAAAAACCCCTCTACTGCACTGGTTTTTACCCGGAGGTGCCCATTTCCGAGGGGAAGGAGAAATCCTAGGAACATTATTTTTTGGTTGCCACAATTTAGGGGAGGGGAAATGAGAGGGCTAATGAATACCCCACAATGCCCAGACTCCCGCAATAAAGACCTATCCAGCCCTCAACGTAACAGTGCTGAAGCTGACACATCCTGTTCTCTGGAGCCAGTTGTGCATTTTCTTGGGTTTTGAAATTGTAACCTCTAAGCATTACTTAAGCAGTCGCCCATCGTAAGGTTTCTGTCTGTGATCTATCCTATTTAGCAGTGAGTGATTGAATGGCCACAGGTTGATGTGGGAAAGTCATTTCGTAGAGTTCCATTTCACAAAAGAGGGAAGCTCAGAAACATTTATTGTTAGAGGGTTCAGGGCATGAGAGAGAATATTGCACACCGCTTTAGAATATGTCAACTGGACCATCTGTCTTCGATGACATTTTTGATGAGCTCGAAGTTTGAAAGAGTCAATGCAAACTCTGCACACATTTTTTGTGAGAAAAATGCATTTCAATACAATATATTAGAGAATGAAGAACTGAAACTGCTTTATGAAGAGTGGTACTCATGTCTAAAGTTTGAAAAATTATAATTACATGTTAATCATTTGATTATTGTTAGAGATTAAAATTCAAGACAGAAACATGTCTCTTTGACTACCTCATTCATAGCAGTATTTGTCTAAGAACACCAAAATTTTTTTTTTCAGTCTTACATCCAAATTAGATGCTCATAGAGGCTGTTCAGGATTTTTCAAAGGAAGATATAAGCTTGAGACCCATATCTGAACTAAAAAATATATTTGCTCCATGTTCTTTACCCAGACCAAAAAATAAAAAAACCCATAAGTTTTATAAAGTTAAATTTATATAATAATTTAATAATATTTTGTATCTATGTATATACTCCTGCATTTGGAACTATACAACAGTACAAAACCCTGCTGGCATAAATATTTGAGATCTGTTCATGAAGAATTAAAGTGGAAGATAAAACACCTAGTCAATAATAAGTTAAGATTTTTGAAATTTTGAAAGCTCAGAATTCAAGTACTGGTGAAAACAGTAGAATAATCATAGTTTCAGATCTCTACGAAGTCTGCTTGCGTCGGGGCAGGGGGGCGTTTCAATGAAGGCTGTGTCCTCCATTCATATCCTTGGAGCCAGGTGACTTGAGGAAACTGCTCAGTCCATGCAGGCCACGGTGATGGCTGCAGAAAGCCACTCAGAATGTAAACACAGACTTCCACATTATTCTGAATTTGCACTTGATGTGACCCACACAAAGTTGCGAAACACTCCACTGTTCTCTGCTTTCTACATACTGTAACACATAGGGAAGTGTGTGTTTCATATCTATGGTTAGCGTCTGTGTTTCTAGATTGTGTCTCCGAAAGATACGTCCCAAAATAATGACGAAAGGGGCTTCTCCCCATCTTATTTCCCACCTGTCATTCTTTGAACACTGCACCTGGAGCTCAGGGAGCCAAGGTCAGGCATCCACCAGCATCCCAGAGACAGCGAAACAACAAGGACTAAGTCAGTCCTATCATTAAAAGCCAAAATAACCGTACTGGTTTTCTCTCTCTTGTACTTGCATAGACAACGAAAGGAGGAAGCCTTTCTTTTACGGAGATTAATTTTCATAAACTGCTCCTTTCTCATGGAATCCACATTGATGGGGAAAATATATGATCCTTATCAACTTTGGGAAAACTACTTCTCTATTCAGCACCAGCGAAGTGTGAAAGCAATTTCTTTAGGGATTCATACCCATATGCTAGACTCTCTCGTGTATATAAGGATGGGCATCTATATTTGTGCATATATCTTATAGATACACACAATTATAAGGGTACAGGTACAAATCTATGTATGTTTAAACCCACATATATGGGCAGTTTCTCAAGAAAAAAAAATAGATGAAACTAAACATTTCTGTGTTTAGGTTTTCCCACAACACAACTCAGCACCATAGGCTAATAACACATTTAACTGGAACTCATATAACTCGGGGAAGGTTGGAGTAGAGGAATTTTCCAAACAATAAAGTTCGAACTAAAGGAAGATAATCATCCTTTTTTTTTAAGTCAATACACAGTCCTTTTGTTTTTTTTTTATTACTGAGAAAATGATAGCGTGCAAATAGCTTCCTTAGACCAAGAAAAAGCGACTCTTTGTACAGATTTGAAAATGCCCAGTAGGCTGGGATTCTTTCACTTGAAACCGGCAGGCAGCTTTTGTGGATGTTCAGATGGCAAAACAAAACACACCAAAAGCTGCTTTCTGCATCGAGGAAGAATATAAATAAGGGAAACAGATCAGGAAGGTCCCTCAGATTGGATGAAACATTTAAAGGTATCCTCCGAAAAGAATGTGCATTTCTCCATAATCGAGTTAGCAGTTGATGTTTTGCCAGTTCTGGATGTCTTGGAGATAATAAATGACAGCATGAGCTTTTGCTGTCCTTTATATAAAAAGAAGCTGAGGGCGCTTAAATAAGGGATTTCTTTTTCAGGTTAAACTTCGTGAGTATCATTCAGATTATACATTTTCAGTTAAAAAAAATCAACCATGATTTTAAAAACTTTATGAAAGAGCGAAGAAACAGTACCCCAAAGCTACATGATCTCAGTTGACTTTGCAAACCAGAACAATAACTTAATAAAAAATATGTTTTATTGATTAAATGTGTACTTAGTAGGTATATAAACCGTGTATATGTCACACTACTCTGTTGTGAGATCTTGCTGCTTCACAGAAAACTCAATTCTGCAGAAATCCAAAAGAGACTAGCAAGACCACAGACAGAAAGGAAATTGAGAGTCCTGTAGGTGTCTGCTTCAGTTTTCTCCTCTTTGCTGGGTAACTGGTGTCTGTCTGCACTCGCTGATGACTAATCAACTGTTTCCGTGTGGTCTGTGACTGGCAGAAGTACGTACTGTGCCGTCTCTGAGGGGTCCCTGCTGAAGGGTGCTGTCTCGAGGCTGAAGTCCAACCAGCATACCCATCCGGTCAATGCGAGAAAGGCCGGGAGCGGTTTAGTACCTCTCTGGAGATGGCTTGTAGTGGTGCGAATGATGATGTTTCAGACGGGGTCCTAAGGAGTGATAAGAGCCATCAGCTCTACACTTTCTACACCAAACAGAGTGGGAACCCATTTATCTGCGGCAATAGCGTCAGACCCGGCCAAATGTTCACTCCTAGAGCAGGCGATGATCTTTCCTGTACTACAACTGAACGGGCAAACACATATCCACTCATTCTGTCTCCCCTTTTCTTCTCTCGGATCCGCTCCTGTCTCAGTTTATCTCTTGCCTTTTCTCTGCCCCTTCCCTCAGACCAGAGAGAGAACATAAGCTTCATTTGTAAGGTCATCAGTCTTTAAACAAACTATGATCTTTTTCTTAAAAAATATTTTTAATTAACACTTTAATAAATAAAATATTAATGGGGGAATGTCAGAAAAGCATTTCTTTCAATCCTGAGGTACTTCATCTCAATTGTATCGACTTGACCGGCTTGGGAGCTGCCCAGGGAACTGTTGGACACCCTTTGGAGTGGATCACGGAGGTGTGACCTTGGGCATTCTATTTGGTCCCTTCCTTTCCTCCCTGGCACTGTCGGCCTTTGCTTCCTGGCTACGATGACCCAGGCATCTTTTCCCTTCCTTCCCTGCTCTCCCTTCTACCATGATGTCTCTACCTTGGAGGGAACTGACCATGGACTAATAATTCTGAAACTGTGAGCTAGATTAAGCCTCTCCTTCTTTTCGTTGTGAGTGTTGGGTAGTTTGTCCCGAGGTGGGAAAGGTAACTAACACAAACCCTTACAAACATAAGGGACCGCAAGTTCTCCCATAGTGAAGGCTACATGTTATAATCAGACTAAGTTATAGAGTTACGTTTGATTCATTACTTTGAAAAAAATCAGAGTAAAAACAGACTAATTCTCAATTTTCTCACCAATACACAAAACTTTAGACACTGTCATTTAAATTTAGGCTGACAAAAATTATTAAAGTAAATAAGATAAAAATCAACAAGAAGCTACTTGCTTTAAAAGAGGAGGTGACCATATTTTTTCTTCAATTTTACGCGATTAAAGGTAGTTACAAACTACAGTGGACCCTCAAGTTATGACCAGCCTGACATACGAACAACTTGACTTACGACGGGAAATTTAGTTTTAATTTATGGCCAAAGTCTTGAGTTATGACCCACATTCCAGCCGCTTGTGCTTCCAGATGGCCTCAGACACAGACTGAACCCCTAAAGAGCTCTGGAAGGAACGTGACAGCATCCTTTCCTGTGTGGGGTTCACTGACAAAGCCTGGGCCAGTGTCTCCCTAAGGCCACTGAGATCTGCCTGGAAGAAGGTGCGGCCTAAAATGATGCAGGAGAGACACTCTGGAGGCTGTGTAGAGGGGCCTGGCCAACCTGAGTTACAACCAGCCCTCACGAGTGAACTGAGTTAGTAAATCAAGGGTCCGTAAACCAGTAAGCAGATATGAATGGAGAAGAACTTCAGCAGAGGAGAATTTCCTACTCCACAGAAAGCTGTAATAATTTGTTTATACGTTTTAATTTATCACCAAGACTTCTCTCCCCATGCACTATGCCTGCCTGGGCCCCTTAACTCCCCAAGGTGCTACTCACTGTGCATTGCAGAGCGGGGGAGGTCAGGGGTCCCAAAGGTCCTGATGGTGGCCGGGCCCTCCCCGCCGGTGGTCAGCACTTGGACTTCGAGGCGATACAGGGTGGACGGCCTCAGGTTGGGCACGGTGAGCACGTGGTGATCCTGAGGAGCGAGAGGAGATGAGATGCTCAGTGATGACCTCTAGGGACAACACATGAGGAGCGCGTGGTCTGCGACGGCCGTTTCACCCAGTGAAGAGTGTCATGTGTTCGGCTGCTTGGGAAAACAACAGCTGCACATGCAGCTTAACTTCTGCAGATTTCCCAGCTCTGCCTGTCATATGGCTTCTTAGCACCTAGCTCAAAGCTCGGCAGCCTGCAGCGCTTGGCAGAGTTAAAATGGGCCAAGGAGCCGGTTCTCAGTGCTCGCTCCTGGGATTTCATCTTTTATTTACTTCTTTTTATTCCTTAACGTGAGATTTTCCCATGGCTTACCCCTCTCAGCTCCACATCTTGTAATGTGCATTCTTGAACGCCCAAATTTCAGTGAATGAGCCAACTGTTTTCCTTAAAGCACAACCTATCTTCTATCAATGCCCATAACTGAAAATGTTTATTTTTATGCCAACACATTCTTCTTAAAACTCAATAAAACCTTGTACATTCATAAAATAACTAGTTTCTCATTCCATGGAACATTTCCTTCCAGGATTTAAAGGGTTTCTTTTTCTTCTTCTTCTTCTTTTTAGATTTTTGAGCAAGAAGTGGATCCTAAGAAGGTTTTCAGAGTGGGTAACCGCCAAGGAATTAAGTGGCTGGGAAGACTGGCCAACTCCTATGGGCCGTAGCCAAACTTGAAGGGAGAAATAAAGATAAAGAAAAAGTCCCTTTGAGCTATTTTGCCCCGATTTAACACTTCAAACAGGGCATGTCCGCTTGGACCAGAAGGACATGGGGTTAACAAAGATTGAGGAAAAAGGCAAAATCCCTCGCACATAAAGCCGACGTAAGGTCTGCGGAAGTTGACCTTACTAATCAAAGTGCGAGTAGATGGCGGTCCATGGTACTTCTTATAGTCACGATAATACTTGCAATGTGTTAAGGCTTAGAAAATGACCCACTCAGAAAGAGAACGCAGAAACAAGTCTCAAGCCCTACAGTACACATGGAGACGGAGCGAGCCCACCTGCTGGCCCCTGAACGCAGCCACAGGCCCCTCAGGAGAGGGACGGAAGAAGGAAGTTCCACCTACCGACGGCAGGATTTGGGACTGGGAGATGATGCTGTTGGGCAGGCTGTTCTGTCTGCTCTCTGTCGTGACCTCAGCCCAAGTCACCTGGAACCCAGTCATGGGCTGATAGAGATTGGCCTTGCTCATCTTCCAAGAAAAGCGGCCGGTGATGTTCACATCCTGGATGATGAACGAAGCAGAAAGGTTCTCCGGCTTGGCAAATACTTTGGAGAGAACGGGACCTGCAGTGGTACAAACAAACAAACAAAAAAATACAACAGCAAAAAAAACAAAACAAAACAGGGTTACGTTACTGGAGAGAGTGTCCACCGGCTCATTACGGGAATTCCTGGCTGCCATTTAAGTGAGGGTAATCTAACCTCATTTTTAGGTGCGGGTATAGGCAATCACCCTGCTCATGACTGCTAAGCATACTTTTTTCTAAGCACTGATGTTTTAGAAATCACTTTTAGAACTTTGCTTTGGGAACAGAAGAAGGTGAGACATTAATCTCTGGCCAAACTGAGCCATTTCGTAGCAACAGTAATGACTACGGTGAGGGGTGGGTGTACGGATCTTGAAGCTCTCAGAAGAGTGAATGGAGAGATCTCAGGCTCCACATACAGAGCCCTAGACAGTTAGCGGTAGGGCTTGAGTGAAGCTCTGGCAGGGAGAAAGGGCTCCAGGGCATGCACACGTGCTCTGATGGGTTGGTATGGAAGTTCTCTCACAACAAAGGGCTTTATACGAATGACATGATTGACTTTGTAGTACAAAGTGTAGAAAGTGCAAAGTGTACAGAACTATCTGGAGGTGGAGGCTCTGCAGGTCGGAACACACCTGAATCCCCAGGACAACTGATGTGCTTGTGGCTTTTCCCCTTCAAAGTGGAGCACGGTGGAGTAGTAAAGAAAATGGCTTCTGCCTTGGCGAGACCCTTTGGCCGTATTGGTTGGACAGTCACCTTATATTTGCAGGAGAATGACAGGTCTTGAAGAATTATATAATTTTCCTAGAGCAGTAGACAGAGAATATGCCAGCAATAAGTATTAAATCTCATTAGGGATAAAATACTGGATAGGAGTTGAAATTACACTCCAACTGGGATCTTTTTCTGTATATATGGCATAGGCAATATGGTTTTCACAGAGTACGAAGAACATCCTTCTTGTGCTTTGATTAATTACAATTATGAAATCTTCTCATGGTCATGGGATGCATCCTCTAGAATTCCACCACACCATCATGGTTCTATATCAAAGCACACAACTTCTAACACTGGCAGCAAGCATTTTGGGGTGGCAGGCCCATGAGCGGTGGTCTAAACCCATGAACACAAATCCAACTGTCTTTTCTTGTTAAAAAAAATGAACTCATGCCCAGATTATATGTAAGTTTTTCTGTTAAAATGATATCCTCTAGCAAGGTACTTTTTCCCCCCTTTCTGCCATGCTGTTACTGCTTCCTGTCATAATGTCATGATTTAAATATAAATACAAGAAACAGGCTAATCTGCCAAGAAGTCAGAACCTCTACTCTCCACTGGTGATTGATGGCATTCACTGTTAGAGCAGGTTTGCAGCTATGATTCTTTTATGTCTGGCTATTAAATTAGTCTTCTGTGTTCTATTTTGCATTTAATGTGTATATAAAAGGTAGAGGTGGAATATCTTTGCCCAGTACCCTTGAAGGAAAGTATCAGATCTCTACCAGACAGTAAGAAGGTGAGGGCAAAACATGAAGCAAAAATAAAAATAAAAAGTGAAGCTCAAGACCTTCCGGGGGGATAGAGTTCTTGCAAGTGCCTGGCATGCAACGTACAAAGAGGATGGGCCATGGTTGCTTAGGATGCTGGCCCTTGATCTGGAAATCGATGAGGTAGACTCCATTCTGCACAATTAGCACTACAACGCAACGAGGAAGCAACTCGATGCAGGCAACCCCAGCTTGCTGTGTCTCCTGGGGACCCTGGACTGCTTTTCTCTAGAAGGAATCTGAGTGACTTATCAAAGTACACTGCCACCCAGAGAAAGCTGCTATGGACTCCGCCTCGCAAGCATTTCAAACTTGTCCTCCTATGGCAGAGAAGGCGATGATGTTTCGTAGAGTGCTGGAGGGTCTGGTTTATGACGAAAGCAAAGTGCTGCGTCTGAAAGTCACTGGACAGTGGAGGGAGATGAATTCTAAGTGACATGCTTTCGTGGGGTTTTGGACTCTTATTTCTACCAGATTTGTTATATAAGCCTGGTGAATCGTTATGCCGGTCAGGTTCCCAACAATGGGAAGCTTAGGATTAGGTGGGTGCAGGAAAATTCAGCAGGACTCTGTAGGGTCCCAAGGCACTGTTTGCTTGTTTATTTCTGTACTTTTCAAGTCATCTTATTTTCTTAGAATGTCTTAGATGGCCATAAGTTTTGGGAAAAAACCTAAAGGAAACAAAACTAACGAACATGGGTTGAAACAGGTCAAATTCATACTTAAAAAGCTGCAAAATTCTGAAAATCTTGCTACCTGTTTCAGCTCATTATCTTAAAGTTATGGGATCAGATATGATTCTACAAATATTGTACTGTTTAGAGAATGTTGAAGAGAAAAGTGGTCTCGTGACATTTCACAAACGAAAACATTGTAACCTTTTGGGCTGCGTTTTTCGATTCCTTAAATTGTCCTAATAGATTATATATAAACTACTGTCCACACTTTGTACAATAAAATGCTTTCTTAAACGTTGTGGTTGGCTTGACTCTAATCTCTAATTCATGAGTTAACCCCGAGATATTTGAAATAATGTTTGATTTGGCATCCATGAAATTGCTATCCCCAGGAGCTTAATGTTCTCTTAAAGTTGAAAAACAAAAGATGAGCGTGTTGTCTGAGATAGTATTTGTTAAGCGGGGAAAAACATGGCAAAAGATGTGTTTAAGGAAGGTGCCATAAAGAAATGCACAGGTAAAATGATACCATTAGGCTACAGCACCAGGTCCAAACTCAGAAAACAATCAAGAGTGTTGTTCTGGTTAACAAAAAGCACGCAGAAACTCCTAAGTATTTCTCATTGCCCTGTCAGTTTCTTAGGCACTGCGCCTTCAGTGTCTGAGTCTTAGAACATACCCTGTGTTGGCTGCAAAATGTACTAATAAAACATAAAAATTGAAAGGAAAACATGAGTGAATGGCATGCCCGCCTCCCGCCCAGCTCTCAGCAAGTCATTCTTGAATAGTTTGCTTGTGAGAGTGAGTTATGCACATGACATCTCTCCTTTGCACGTTCTTCTGTCCAAGGAGGGCACGGATCCGATGTACCTAGAAGCGACTCAGAGTTGGAGGGTACAATCATCTCCTTACGTGGGTCACGCCCGAGGATGTCTCTGCTCCAGCTGTCCTGTTGTGAGCACAGACTTCCGGAAGCCACTGCACCTGATATCGGTTGACACTGGGATCTACAACACAAACACAAAACAGCCTACAAGTTACATTCCGTGAGAGTTAGTTAGCTTTCTCCTAAAGACCTGAAATGATCAGCTTATAATGGAAAACTCATTAATATAATAACAATCTCCAGTACCCGAAAGGGTAGACACCCCGTTTTCATTTTCTTTTGCTTTGTTTTGGTCCTCTGAGGAAGCAGCCAGTCATGGGGGTAGACGGTGGTGGAGCAAAACCATTTTCCCGATGAGTAGGAAGCCAAAGAGAGGAAAGTTTTGCTCACATCCCCAAAGATCTAACTTCCTCCTGCTAGGCCCCACCTCATAATGGTCCCACCATCTCCCAATAGGACCAGGTTGATGACCATGCCATAAGACATAGGCCTGTGAGGAACTTTCGACATTCAAACCACAATGTCATATGATGTGATGTTCTTAAAATTAGGAGAACATAAAAGTCTATGGGAAAATTTTGAAAATGCATAAATGAGCCAAAAAAGCCATACAGTTTTGGTATGATTCTGATTAGTTAAAAGTACCAGGGCTAAGGATTTGGCTCAGTGGTGCAGATGTCCGGCTCGCAAGCACAACGACCAGAGTTCAATGCCCGGTACCAAAAACAAAAAACAAATGAACAAAAAACACACCAGAGAAAGAGAGAAAAAGTAAGACACTGACAGGGGAAATCACGGGTTGAAATATAAGCACAGAGGAGAAAAGAAAGATAAATAGTAAATTAAAAATGAAATGATTCCAAATGTGTTGTGATTATTGAGACTAGCAAAACTCCTACCAAAGAGGTCTTAGGAGCACCTACCTGTTTTACTTCACATTTTAAGGGAGAATCTTTAGACATGTATTGACTGTATACTTTTTGATAAAGAGGATAAGCCACTGGACTCACACGAGACCAACAATTTTTTCTTCAAACCTAAAAAATAAGCTATGAATATATACTTCAACTGTAAGTACTACTGTAACAAAGTTGTCTTATTAGAAGAGCCAGGATGGGTGGCTTGATATGCGTCGACTATCATTAGCATCTCCCTAACTCTCAGCCCTGCTGAAATATGACTCTGGGTTCCAAAGTCTCATCGGGAGGAATGCTGAACCTCTGTGTGATTTCATTCCTGGGCAGAGCAGTGTGTTTTCCGGATAAAGTGTGAAAAGAGAAAATGACACACAAGCAACTCATCGAGTGTGGGAAAAGACGCTCTGACAGCCTTGAGTTTATTAATCACCCCAGTGAGTCCAGGGGGTAAAATAGCACTGCTTTGCTGGCGATTAACATTTTGTCCCAAATTTCACGCCAAGTGTTTGATGGGGGTTTGCAGAGAGGGAAAAAAACTCTTTGATGAAATTGGGTTGATCTGGTGAGAACTTGCTCTGAGCAATTTGGAACAAGAATAGAAGAGCTTTAAATCTGTGAGAGTAAACAGATATAAAGTAGGCACCCACGATGTTTAGTTAAAAGGGAAGTCACTAACTAGGGTGTCTTAATTTGTATACAGCAGAGAGTAAGACTTTTTAAGAAAAGAATTATGCATGATATACAAGGCTGAAGGCATTCCGTGAGTAGAGCCATTCTCCCCTCCAATAGCAATGAAATGGTACCACTGAAGTAGCAGCTGCCTTGAATCCTACAAATCAATGAAGCTAGACAGATAATACATGAAAAAGATTCATGTCTAGTAAGAAGAGGACAGATACAGACAGTAAGCAGATAGGGCGTCCTGACCAACTGTTACGGTTTTCCACGGGTGCCTTATACTAGAGTAAGGACCATGACAACAATGAAATGAGAGGTTGGGCATCTATGACAACAAAAGTATACTATTTGTGGTTACCACTGGTTGTCTCTGCTTACAGAGTCCTTGACATGTCACCAGTGCCACTGCAGAAGTAAATTCTTCCTTGTATTTTATTGACGCCATTGCAACAGCTCTAGGTGGCTTGTGGCTACGGTGTTGGACAGCTTGGTTCTAGCTGCAGGGAATAACCACAAGTGTCAGAGTCCCAAAATAGGATCCAGGCATGACTGATGGCCCATTTACTTCGATATGACTAGGCTGGCTCCGCCTGAGGATCCCGGGAATCCTCAGCCCCCTCTGCAAGTTTGACGGTGTCACTGTGTTTTACTTAGAGGATTCACCAGGAATGACACAGGAGACACCCTTTCTGGTGTCGTGTCTTTCCTCTGCTCTAAAAGTCACCGCGCCCGAGTTCCTCTCTCCTAGTGGCTTCCCCACATAATTTCACTTATTCCTGTGGCTTTAAGAATTACTTTCCTACTGACCGGTCACACACTTCTACCTCCATCTACCTCAGCTACTCCCCCGATAATTGGCTGGTGCACCTAACTTCCTGTCTGCCCTTCAGTTTCTCCCCTTGGATTCAGGGTGCAGGAGGCAGAATGTGGGGGCTTATGCTCAACCATTAAGGAATGTGGACTTGAACAAATGACTCCTGGAACCTCATTCAGCCTCCTCAGCTTGGTCTAAAAATAAGAATACCAGTAAGGCCAGTACACTAAGCTTGGTACAAGTTTTAAATCACACAGGGCTGCATACTTGTTTTCTCTGGTGACTGTGACAAGAGGACACACACGTGAGTGCTTGGGGCGACATCACCATGTTATCTTCTGGAGGTGAGAGGACCGAAAAGGATCCTACTAAGCTAACATCAAGGTACTGGGAGGCCCCAGTCCACTCTGGAAGGGGAGAATTTGTTTTCTCTACCTTCAGAAGGTTCCTGTCATTCCCTAGCTTTGGTGTATCCATTCACAGATATTTGCTTCTCTGATATTCTGTTACACAAATATTTTGACTTTGGCTTCATCTTGCCAATTGTTAAAAGGCGGACTGTCGGTTAATACTTTAGGTTATGACTGCAGGACTCAATCTCCAGCTAGAATGTTAAAAATAGTATCGCCCAAGCCAACATTTCCTAATGGGATTTGCAGCCGGCTTTCCACAGCCACATATGTGTATTCAGTCACATATTAAATATTAAACAATATTAAACACATATTAAAAATATTAAAACAAAACAAACAAAAGACAAAAAGACAACCATAAAAATAATACAAATAAAAAACTCTACAATATAAGCTATGTACACATCATTTATATTATATTGTCTCAGCTAGTTTCTCATCTTTATATTGTAAAATGCAAAGTCTAAAGCCAGAAAGACCAAAGCAATGAAATGTGTACTCTATTATCACACAGCAAAAGGAACTGCTGCCAATAAGATAGTAAAATTACCAACAAGATTAGCTAAATGAAATACTCCTTTAGAAAACCGTGCTTGCTGTATAAACTCACTGCCGAAAATATTTGCTGTACTCTGGAGAATTCACAATTCCAGTGAATCATGTCCACATCACCAGACTCAAATCAACTCACAATCAATTTTAAAGACAAAATATCAAGGTCACTTTCTTGTTACTGTATCAAGCCCGTTTACCATAAGTCCATAATTTCACGCACTGGAAAGTAAATCTGATAGTATCACACACCCTGATTATTTGCTGGGCAATACTGATGCAGTTTTCTGCCTATGGTTTCTATAATGGTTTCCATATCTGAGAAATCTGCTGATATTTTTTCATTTATAACTAACTTTGGAATTATTTAAAGAAATGTGTGTGGTTATGTGTGTGTGGGTGTGTATAGCCATTCAACAAGAAGTAGTATGACCAACAGTCATGTAAAGCCAAGGACGGAGAATGTAGCAAATAAAGGAATCCATGTCTGTCTGAAAGACATCAAAAGAAAAGCACGGTTCCACAATGGTCAAGCATCCATTTGTTGCTTAGGGACATTGATCAAGTTCTTTCTTGATGATATAGTGCACTGAAGGTGGAGCCCTGTTCTTTCCCCCATTTTAACAAGATTTGCATGATGTATAGCATTTATATTGAAAACCGGACAATGAAATCATTTTTTAAGACACTGCTGTTTTATCTTGAAAGGGGAAAGCATTACAGGGCAAGACGCTCAGGCTCTGGACTTCTGTCCTGCCTTCTCTCTGCCTTTTGGCCACACTGACAGCCCTACCTACAAAAACAGGCTGTAAAAACCTTCACACTTAAACACCTGGGGTGCTTGCTCTGTTTTGGGCACTGTTTCAAGCAATCTGCGTGTGTAATCTCATTTATCCTCAGTACAAACACAGGAAATGATCGATCACATTTTCCCTTTAGCTCATCCTATTAATAGGATAAAGAAGAATAATTCATTGATCACCTCTCTAGATGCAGAAAAAATTGGATGAAATTCAGTATCATTTCATGGCTCGAACTTCGAAGGACAGAACAGTAGAGAATTTTACTAATCTGGTGACGGATAGCTTCAAAAACTCTACAATTAAACATCAAACCTATTACTATCATTGTAGTCATTTTTGCACTCAAAGTCTTGCCAAGAAAAGAAAGTAAAATGTCAAAGGTCTGGAAAAGGAAATATAAAATTATCACTAAAAACTACATGATAGTTTTTAGAGAATACACAAAGAAATCATTGCAGAAAATGTTGTAATTATAAAGGTCATAAAATGACTGCTGGACTCATAGTCGAGATTTAAGTATAAAATGCATTTATCATATACCAGCAACAAAAATTTAAAAATGAAATTGAGGCAACGGTATGCCAACTGTAATAGGATTAAAATAAGCACACCTTGGAATACTCACACAAAAATGTGTTACAGCCTCTTTACAATATAAGACAGAATTTTGAGAAAATTTTGAGAAAATTAAAAAACCCAAATAAAACCCACATTTTGGGGTTTTAACATTCAGTATTTTAGGGTGTGAATCCTCTAACCATTAACACGTAGACAAACTGCAGTCTCAATAAAGATGTCAGGAGGTTTTTGTGAAAATTGAAAGACAAATTCAAATATTTATAGAAAACAGCAAAGGCACAAGAATTATCAAGATAATGTGAAAAGGGAGTAAAAAGAAAAATGTAGGAGACCATACTATGACACTAGTTATACGCTTACAGTGGCTAAGACAGTGAAGTACTGTGAAAAATTTGGAAAATACACCAATGACTCTACGAAAATTCCCCAAATTAACTTGCACATGTTTGCCTCATTTAGGAGGAAGGGGATACCACCAAGCTTTGGAATCATCATTTTTAAATAAATGATGCCTCATTAGTTGGAAATCGGGGAAGTTAAAAGTTAAAAGACAGGTTATGGTGGGGAAAATACTATTAATACTTGATTTCTGAGGAATTTTTGTAAGAAAGTATGACCAATGAGTTGAAGGAGAGGTTCAATAAAGAAGCAACCCAATGCCAGGAACTTTACAAAAAGGTGCTCAACACAGAGATCGGAAAAGAACAAATTAAAACAAGGAGTAATCACTACACAAGTGGACCACAGCTGCACTAAAAAGATGGGAAACACCACGTGGCAGTTGGAACAGGTTGGACCTCGGGCTCGTACCCAACTGGTGAGAAGGCAAACTGGTTTAACCACTCTGGACAAGCAGTAGTGCCTCTCGAAGTGCACCACGTTCTAGGGTTCAGGACCCGCTTCCTCGCCACTCTGGGAGAACATGTTTATACGGGGAAACGTTCCCAGCAGCACTGCTGTGAACAGCCCCACACCAGAAGCAAGAGGATTTTCCCTCTACAGAGGAGAAGATGTGGAGTCCACAGTGTACGGGAGAATCCAGGCAGCAATGAAAGGGAATGAATCCATGTTTCGGAATAGAATCCTTTCTCACTTATGAGATACTCTGTGCAGGAAGCTGAATTCACACTCTGTGATTCCACTCTGATAAAATTCAAACACAGGCAAAACTAATGTCCAGTTTTAGAAGTCAGGAAGCGGGTAGTTAGTCCCGTAGGCTTGGGATGTTTACCTTTTTGATATTAGGTGCCTGCATTTTCATGATACTTTACCACATCATTAAATCTTTCATATTATTAATAAAATATATTAAGCTCTGCTGATGTTAATATATTGTGATATGATTTTAACTTAAAATTGACACATGTAATGACCAAATACATTTTATAACTTATATGTATTACCAATTGTTATTTCTGATATGAATAGGGAATCACAGCATTTTAGTTTAACAAATTTCTATCTTAATTCAATCACAATGCCGATGAAATGTACTCATCATGATGGCAATGTTACTTTAGTTGTATCATAGGTTTCAGCAGCTCAAAGGAAAATTTTGAAACAAGGACCACTCCCACAGTCCTATTCCTCATTAGCTATCAATGCCACAAGGAAACAGAACTTCAAAAAGAGGAGGGGATTTCAAAAGCTGAACTCTTAAAAATTCCCTATTCTGCTTCTCTTGTTAAAATTAGTAGAAGCAATACAAATAAAATTGTTATACCCTATAAATGCTTGGGCAATACTTCAGCAATGCAAATTAAGTATGCTAAAAATAAAGAAAACAAATAGGAATTTATAATAAACATAAATAAAGATTCCCTCTCAAGCATAAATGTTCATAGTAACTTTCCTTATAAAATAATAATTATAAGCCGGGCATGGTGGCGCACGCCTGTAATCCCAGCACTCGGAAGGCTGAGGCAGGAGGATTACTGTGAGTTCAAGACCAGCCTGGGATACATAGTGAGACCCTGTCTCAAAAAAACCAAAATAAATAAATAAATAAATAAACAATAAAATAAGAATTATAAGGAAGCTCAATGTTTCACTGTACTGGAACAATGACATGCAATATATTATTAAGATACACACATACAGGGCAGCAATTTGAAAATTTTTTGAAAAGTGCATGATATAATGCTCATATAACACTATGGGACAAGTACACTTATTTTTCACACATACATACTCATGCACACACACATATAGAAGAAAGTAACTCTGTGTTTAAGGCACTCAGCACGAGCCTATAATCTTAGCACTTCTGGAGGGTGACGTAGGAAGACTCCAAGTTTGATCCCTGCCTGGGCAGTTTAGTAGACTTGGTGAGACCTTGACTCAAAATTTAAAAAATTAAAAAGGACTAAGGATGTAGCTCATTGCAAAGTTCCTGGGTTCACTTTCCAGTACCATAAAACAAACCAAGATGTAACAAAACAAAACAAACAACTCAGTGGAAAATACATGCATAGGAAATTTTTGAGAGGAAAACTCCCAAATGTTTTTTGTAGGAAAAGCTGTTTTTAGTTTCCCAAATTAGGTATTATAGGGCTTTTTTAAAAAATAAAAAATAATTCATCACAAAAGTTACCGACCAAAAAAATATTACAAGTGTTTTAGACACAGATTAGCACTCCGGCAAAGAAACAACGAAAACCCAATTTCCTCGAAACATAAAAATTCAGGGTGTAATTGCTGCTAATAATAAAATGTCTGATAGAGCTCCAGAACCAATGTCAACCCACTTAGACTTCAACACAGAAAGGCATTTGTTTAAAAAAGGAAGGGAAGGGGAAGGGAAAGCGGAGGGGGGGACTGGAGTGGGAGGAAAAGAAGAAAAAGGAAAAGTGTTTCAGTCCCTTGTTAGAACTTAATAACACCATGGCTTGAATATTACTTAATAAAAAATGAGCGCATATTTTAATCACTAGGCCATTTCTAAAAGGAAATAATACTTAAAACGAAAGCTACAAATTTCAGTCTGTTTAAAGTTTAATTGGTGCATTTGTGGTAATTTACAATTGCAAAAATCCACTTCTTAGAATAATAAATAGGCACAATTTATTTGAATGTATAGTGCACTGCTCGAGCACTTTGTAAGAAAATTAGGATATTTTGGAGTGGTACACTATGGCATTTACTTAGAAAAAGACAAAAAGACACATCCACATCTTTACATCTCCAAGCCATCTAGAGCACATAACATTTAAGCACAAACCGTGAAGTTACCTTCAGTCTTTTTCCAGTAGACTTTGACTTGCAGTTGGCCGTCTTGGTAGAAGGGAGCTCCAATCTCTATGGGGCGGGTGGGCCGTCTTCGTTGGAAAGGGGGCTGTATCGGGGCCACCCCTTTTCTGGTTTTCCCCATCTGTTCTTCTATGAGAAAGCACAACATTTGAACTTACGGATAGAAAATAATGATCCACTCTGATATTCATCCCAGGAAATGTCATGCCATCCTGTCATTCTTTCTTATTGAGCACCTCTCTATTTGTTAAGAGAAGGTGACAGAATCACATACTCGTGTATGTTCAAGACCGCAATCTTCCTCTACCTCAAAATGTGCTGGAATACCTAAAATGTGTTATGCGGAATCCGCAGCATCTCAACTGGTCACCAGGTTTCAAAGACGTTTTGAGAAATAAGCATATGTATTGTTTCTCACTATAGATAAATTTTTACTAGGTACGAGGAAAGTACAATAGTATTAAATTGATTTTTCCTGAAACAATAGCCAACTTGGCGTAAATATCTTACGGGTACGTTATGTTAATACGCAGTGTTCAAGGCTCTAAACAGAAATATAACTCAACTTTGTCAAATTAGTAGTAAAATCTCACCTTGCACCAACCAGTCCGCAAGGTCAACTGCCGTCCCACTGCGCACCGAGCAATCTGTGCACGGCACGCACCTCGTGGCGGGGGGGATGGAATGTGGGGATGTATTTCCTCACTGGTCTTTTCCAGAAGCAGTCAGGAGCACTGTCCCAAGGGCCAGCCCCGAGTTAGAGCTGGACAGCTTTTGAAAGAGAGAGGGCGCTACTGCAGATGCGGTCAGGGCAGAAAGGGATGCGTGTACCGAGTCGCCGCGTCTATCCTTTGAAACACAGGCCCAGGGCTTCCTGATGAAATGAACCATAGGAGGACGACTGTCTCAAGGTGAGCTGGCACTTTGCAAAGGAACTAGGCCACTTTGGGGGAAATTGTAAGGATGTGTACGCACGTCTGATGTAAGGATGTGTACGCACGTCTGTTACCATTTGCTTTAAGCATGAATACTGTTTTTTTTTCTATTGTTTATTTTACTGCGTGGTTTCTCTAGTGTGAAAAACAGAAAGGGAGAAGGAATGGGGGGAAAAAAGAAAAAGAAAAGGCAGGACATACCACGTACAGGTGCAAATTCCCTATGATGAGTGATATTCTTTGTATATCTAAAATGTACCGATGCATGAATAAATAAATTGTTCCCAACACAGGCTCACTGAAGAGTGAGGAGAATGTACAAGTGAGTAAGAATGACCTCGATCTCCAAATAGCCCCTGTCTACTGCAACATGAGAAGCAAGGACACCTTGAAATACTTCTTCGACTCAGGCAGTGCCGAATTTTATCCTTAGGTGAGGTCATTTCCCAGGGTCTTGCTGTTGAGCGTCAAGATCTGGCCCTGGTTTTGCTTTTCTTCTAATTGTTCAGTTTTAATTTCGCTGCGTCTTTCTAGTTGGTGTCACGCCTCATTCCTCAAATCGGACCAGCCCCTTCACATGTATAGCTGTGATTATTTTATTACAAAAGGCACTGGCACTCCTAGAAATACTGTTCATCCAACCAAATGTGGGCCAAGTCGGCCATGGTGAAGATTCCCCTGGCTTAAAAGGAAACAAAGTCTTCCTTAGTGTTGCTGCATTTTCTGTTTAATCTCTTTTCCTTTAATCTGTTCTTCTAATCCATCCTAGAAGTCCTCTCGGGAAAACCACATCCTAATCTTCCTTGGATGCAGACAGCCAGCTCGGTTTGCAGTGGCAATGGAGCCTCTAGTGCTGGTGGCTTCCACGAAAGCTGTGAGTCAGGGTCCATTAGATGGGGCTGTGTAACTTACTTTAGTGCCATCAGAGAAAGCACCTGACATGAATACTGGACGTGTTTCTCTGGGCATGTCCTCCCTTCTTGCAGGAAGAACACTGCAATTCTCTTTTTTGACTCCTACAGCTTTTCCGGTGCTTCTTCAAGTGGTTGGAGAACTTTGGTGCTGCTTTATTTAAGGTCCTAAAACCATCTTGTGAAACAAAGCAGCGGGCTGTGAGTTTTTGCTAAAGAGCCAGGGGGTACATAGTTTTGGCTGTGTCTCTCTTCCAAACACCCCATGACTATTGCAGCCCGGAAAAGTAGCCAGAGGTGATATGAGGACAATTAAGTGTGACCGCATGCCAATAAAATCCTCTTTGTTAAAACAGGTGGGAGGCTGGGTACAACCCGTGGGCCATGGTTGGTATCCCCTTGAGAAAATGGACTCAGCAGATACTAAACAGAAACCTCATAGCACTCAACAATTTAGGGATCATGTCCAGTTTCGCCCAAGTAAAACAGGAGGGAAGTTGAGGTTTAATCTTAGAGCTGTTCTGTGTCAAGCATGTTTTCCTCACCAGCTACGGAGTCTTCCTAGAGATCCAACTCACATACCTGCATAAGAAGGACAGCAAAGACCTGCCAAGCCTCAATCCTGTGCCTCACTCATGCCCTGAATTCAGACACTTCACACACAGGAATCCTGCCCTTTGAGGTATGGCTTTTCTGCTTCCTAAATTTCCAATTTTACTGTGAGACCTATGTTCGATGTGTTGCGAATATTCTCTAACAACATCAGTCAGGGACTTATTTACACATTTTTGTTCAAGGAGTTCAAACCAAGGCGAGAAACACTAATTAGGGCATCACTTTAGAAAGTTAGAATAACCAGTGAGCTTAGAACCCAGAGAAAAGAGGAGGGAAGAGAATACAGAAAATTTATGATGCTCCTGGCCAAAATCCATCTCCTTTATCCACATCATCATTGACTTAGAGAATTCTCTGGGTTACATCTAAAGTTGAATTAAAGATTTAAGATGTTCACGTGCCAATTTATGTTTTTAATTTATTCAGTAATCTGTGCTACTGAGAATGTACCACCAGATAATCAAGGTGGCAGCGAAGATACTAAGTTTCACCTTTACGTGAATTTTATCTTTCCATTTGCTTTTAAATTTTATGTAAAACTTTCATTAGAGATACAGGAACATATTTCTGAAGGTCTCAAGATTGAGCCATTGTTGCTTTTCTGAAATGACTCTAGCAAAAATTAGTGCTACTGATAGGGGAAAGCTGAGAAGGGAAAAGGAAAAATAAGAGAAAAGGAAAAAAAAATGGAAGCAAAGTCTCTGTAAATAGTAAAGGGTGGAGGGGGTGAAGGGAGGGCACGGCAATGGGGAAAAAATAAGAACCAAGATACATCATGTAAAGGTACAAGATCCCAATGATGAATGTAACTAACTGTATTGTATACCTAAAATGTACCAATAAAGGAAAAAGGAAAAAGAAATTTTAAAATATCAGTGCTACTCACACTGCCATGGTTATGCCTCCGGCTTTGTAAGAACATCACTTGCACTTTGATAAATAAACGAAAATGGCATAAAATCATATCTACTCTCTTCTGAAAGGACATGAGGTCTGCTTCATATTCTATTTTCAACAGTCATAAGTGTTAAGAGAGTCAGATATATGTGTGCATAAAATTCAGTAGTTAGGTTCAATGTTGACCTTATGAGAAAATTTGATTCAGTTCTTGTCCAATTCAGTTTACAATTAGAATCATGGAAAGAATTATATTGGTGAACTGAGGTCCCTCTCTCTCTCTTTCTCTCTCTCTGCCACTTTTTTTAAATGTCCAGATTTTTAAAATTTTACAGATCAAAAGATTCAAGGTTTTTTCTCTTAAATTCATTCTTATTTTGAGGAGTGAAAAGAATGCTCCATCAAGTTCCAAGAGGCAACCATGTAACATTTGGAATGTGTCAATACTGGAAATATTTCTTCTGCCTCCAGAAAAACAAGCTACTTTCCATTAAAGTATGCCCTACTTCCTTCAAGGGACCCTTTCATAAAAATTGCATGAACATTCAGCCTCTGCTTGCGTGAAAATATTTATCATTAAAACATCTAGTTGCCGCAAACCAAGAAAGATATAACTCAAAAAAGTAATTGATATGCTGACATTTACTATGCTACCTGTTATAAAATATAATCCCCTTTGCTTATAGCATAAAGTTGTAATTTTTCTTTACTTCTAGTTGGTTCATGATAAAATATAATGTGTTCCTGTAAAACCATACACTAGTGTTTATAAGATTATATATCAACATTGGGATATAAAATCCTGACAAACATTCCTCCATAGCCTACATAATCTGTTGTAAAGCCGTTCTCCTCTACAGGGAGATCTGAGACCAGGCAATATATCTCAAAGCAGACACTTTGCATTACTTTTTAAAAATTATTCTTTTATTACTTTTCCAAATCCGTGTGGCAGGAGTCAGTCCTCACAATAAAATGGTCTGTGACAGGTCAAGTGTCATACCTCTGCTGGCCAGGTAATCTGGCGTTCAAAGGTTATTTTCAGAGGTTATCTGATTTTCAAAGATGGCTGTTGAAGAGTGTAGCCACCCAGGATCAACCAAATACTATGTATTGTTTGTCACGACTACGAGGCGATCGGTGTCAAAATAACTCATTAAACTTCCATAATTCTACGCCTTCCCACCTGGCAGGAAACGCTCATGTGTAAAGAGAATTCCTCTGGAACAGATACACAAATAAAAACAAAAACTGTTGGACAAGATAGTGAAATTATGCAGACAGACTGGAAAAGATGCATCGCTTTGATTGCTTGGAAGATGAGACCAAATGCTATTCCTTTTTCCCTTCCTCTTTAGTATTCACGCCTAGGTCAGGTTTATCCATTGACATCTTTGGGAAGCTGTGGCATGGAGAATAAAAGTGGTTAAATGGAGAAACTGCTATATCCAGTTGGACAACAAACATGAATTGAATTCTGCTATAAGGTGGATTCAGAATGTTCCCAAAAGGCCCACAAAGCAAATGCTGTGGTCTCTTGGGAGGTGATAGAATCCTTAAAGGGGTGCAGTCCAGTGAGAGGTCTTTGGATCACTGGGGTTGTGAGACTCCTTCTCTCTTCCTTTGCTTCCTGGCCACGAGGTAAGTGGCTTTGTTCATATCCTCTTTCTGTGATGTGCTGTCTTTGCACAGGCCGAAAGCCAGCAGGCCAATTCACCAGGGACTGGAGCTTCCAAAAACTGTGAGCCAAGGTACATCTTTTCTTTTTGTTTTTTGTTTGTTTGTTTTTTTATTTTGGTACCAGGGATGGAGCTCAGGACCTTCTACTTGCAAGTCGGGCAGCGGCACCACTGAGCTAAATCCCCGGCCCCCGTCTTTTCTTTTAATGAGTTGATTGTTTCAGTTATCTTGTGATGGAGAGATGACTGTCACAAATTCTTACGCTCCTCAGAGATTCAAGAAATCTGCAGAGCTTAAAAATTTTCTGGAATAAGAGATGAAATAAAGAAGCCAGAAAGCAATAGGTGAATAAAGACTCTCTAGTTTCTTTTCGGTGTTAACATCCATAGGTTCTAGAAATGCATGAGAATATCCAGCTTTGCAGATGGAGAAGTGAGTTCAATTTGGAACTTGCTCAGGTAGAGGTGTCTCATGACATTCAAATAGAGACAGTGATAAAGTTGGGAAACGCAGTTTGTATTAGTGGAGAAATCAAGGCTAAGTGTGAATCCCTGAGCAGGATGCACGGACAAGTGCTTGAAACCATCCAAGCAGATGAAGGCGAATTCCGGAATGCACCAACGTCCATGAGCTGAATGGAGTAGCACCCCGCAGGTAAAACTAAGAAGAGGTACGGGAAACACGAGGCTATCTGCGAGTCCAACATGCCAGGGTCAAGGAGAAGAGGACGTTCCCACAAAGACAAAGGTAGCAGCAAGGGTCAGAAAAATTAGGAATGGAAAACACCCATCCCATTTAAAAATGAGCAGGAGCACGCACGCCTATAATCCCAGCACTCGGGAGGCTGAGTCAGGAGGATCGCTTTGAATTCCAGACCAGCCTGGGCTACATACTAGGTTCCAGATCAGTCTCAACTACATAGTGAGACCCTGTCTCAACCCCCCCCAATAATAATACAAAAAAATGAGCAGGAGCAGATTTAGTGGAAGAAATGAGATAGGGACACAGAGAACAGGGCTTGTGAGGAACAGGGAAAGGAGAAAAATGGCAGCTGGAATGGAAGAAAACTGTGCTTTTGAAGCAGAAACTAAGCAGACCTACTGGTGTAAGTTGGAGCAAAAAGCAAGGCAAGGAATGACTGATTCCTTTAGTTTCATGAATATTTACAGTCCCGTGATTATATGCCAAGCACAGTGATGGATGCTGAGGGCACACGCAGAGATGATCCATGATCTCAACTGAGACGAGGTTTCTGCCTCAGGGCTGGCAGGTGTCTGAGTTGGGCAGGGGCAGTCTAGAATTCAATGGAGACATCCGCCATTTGCAGAAGGAACGATGGCTCCACTTTCAATCGCAGAGGAGAGGACAAGAGAAACGTAGGTCAAGGGACAGATACGTTTACACATGAGGGGCTCGGCTGACTGGGAGAAGATGCGGGGAGAAGCAGACTGTGAAATTCAGCTCACAAGGAGAGAAAAGGGTCTAGGATCATTCTTGAGAGTTCATGTGGAGATGCCACAGGGAAAGCAAGAAAGCCGTACACGTGCCAGGCATAACCAGGGTTCCATGAAAGTTTTGTTTGTGGACTGGACAGTGACCAGACTCCTGATGATGTAACCTCAACAATGACAAGTTGAGGTTAGAATTTGCTCTCGGTTCTGGGAACACACACATATTAAATTATGGGAGTCTGCAATCCCACACCAGTTGCTAACAAGGAAAGAATGTTGTTTATCGGAAGGGACAGAGGAGTCTAAAGAGACATACTTATTTTACACCATGGATGAAAGCCCCACCACCAGTAGAAAAACAAATGCCTTGGATGAAGCAGAGGTTCACAGGATTTGGATGTTTAGAAGGAATAAAGAGAACAGCAGTAAAAGCTAAGGTTGGGGAGAGAGAAAAAGCACAGAAATAGGTGGTTTTCCTGAGAGTAGAACTCAGAAAAGGAAGATCCTGTACTCTGCTTATAATAGTTTCTGAAGAATACTTTTCCTGCTATCTGAATAATGGAGAATTAATTTAAGAAAGAGAAGAAGCAGGAATGTAAATGAGGAGACTATTTCAATTTTAGTAGAGAGAGGTGGCGTGGCTTCAACAAAGGAGAGAAGCAGACAGAGCTTATGTGTAATTTAATTTAATTTAAATCTAGAAAAGCTTCCTGTGGCATTCAACTTCTAGGGAGAAAGAAAAGAGAAGAATAAAGAATGAGTTCTGGACCTTTGGCCGGAGTAGTTTTCAGGCAAAGGCCAAGATATACGCACCGCCGGGAAATGTGTGTGTGTGTGTGTGTGTGTGTGTGTGTGTGTGTGTGTGTGTTCATATCTGTGTGTAGTCAAATCTCCCTATGGATTTAATCAACGTGAGTCAAGCACACTGAAAAAAATTCAGGCACGGTGGGGCATGCCGGTAATCCGACTTACTCAGCAAAGGACCGCAAGTTCAAGGCCAGCCTGGACAAGTCAGTGAGACTTTGTCCCCGAATTAAAAGTAGAAAGAGCTAAGGATGTGGTTCAGTGGTAGCACACCCCTGGGTTTGAGCCCCAGAACTTAAAAACAAAGAAAAAAGAGGGGACAAAAAACCATCTCTATTAAATATGCATAGACTTCTCGTCATTTCCCCCTAAACAAAAGACATAAAACTATTCACTTAGCGCTAACATTTGTTTAGGCACTTTAAGTCATCTAGATAGCATTTAAAATAAATTTTGAGGATGTGTATAGGAGGTATGCAAATACTAGGCCATTTTCTATAAGGGACTGGAGCATCCAAAGATTTTGCTATCTATGGGTTTTGGGGGCCAGAAATAATCTTGCATGGATACCAAGCAGCAACTCTCTTTTGTGTGCATATTTGTGTGTGTGTGTGTGTGTGTATGTACTATGCACACACTGGTTACAGAAAACTATCAAACATGGTGTGATGTACGTATAGCATGTATTTAGCATATATTATACAGTATGTGTGTATATAAATATATGTATGTGTATAGAATTCCCACCATCAGACACAGTAATATTACAATTCATAGATACATAACTTCAATGTAATGGATGAATAGATGACTATATTAAAAAATGAATGAAGCTGCTAAACACATAGAAATATTTCCACGAAGTGTTTTAGGTAAAAGTTGCATTGCACCTGGGCTCACACACCAAAAACTGACCATTTCAAACCGATTTAATCATCCAAGAGACAATTTCTTAAATAGGTTGGATGCTGTGTCTCTGAGACTTTTTGTAAAGCATCATTTCAAACAAACCAGCTCCTTGGGCTCTTGCCTTCCCCCCAGGTGGCAGAAGATAACTACGAGCAATCACTGCATCTACCTCTGAAGAGTCAGTGTTGCTTTTCCCCAGTTCTAACCAGCTTTTCATGTTCTTGTCCCCGTAGCGCAAGCCCCACAGCCATGAGGAAAGGCAGAGGGACGGCAGGGATCTGCTACTGTAAGGAATCCATATGGCCAGGGTGCCTCACACAAGGGCCCTTGTCCCCCTCGCCCGCCTTTCCTCTGCCCTAGTTCTCTGGAGCCTCCCAAGGGCCTCTACAGAGCACTGCCCATGAGCCTCCACTTCGAACAAAGCTATAAACGCCAAGTAACTTGTTTGCCGGCTAAGACCCGACTGTCGTGTACAACGCTCCTGTTTTGCACAGTTCACGGTAAACATACTAGTTAAGAAAAAAAGAAAAATGGAAACAAGAAAAACCAACGTGGGAATAATTGCTAACTACTCAATGGAGGACCAGACAGCTTTCCAAGCCATGACTACAGCCACTGTAGAATTCCAAAGCAAACAGGCCGGCCACGTCTTTAGGAGGAGAAACAACCGTTTCTAACGGCTCAACTGTATGCATTTGCCTGAAAATATGTACATGTGTACAGAGGAAGCAGGGATCTGTCGTGTGAAAGTAAAAACAGGGGGCAGGTAGAATGAGGTGTGATCACGCCTCCCAAACGGGGAATAAAGCCCAGGGCCCACACTCACTACGTGAGCACTCTACTGCTAATCACAGTCCCTGCCCGCCTTCTGTGACCCTTTTTTTTCGAACACCAAAATAGCACACCGACAGGTCAACATCAAAACACTAGTATTCGCAGGAAAAATTATTTTGCACCTTGTAGTTCAAAGAACGTCCAGGCCCATGTTGCTAACACTCTACTGCTAATCACAGTCCCTGCCCGCCTTCTGTGACCCTTTTTTTCGAACACCAAAATAGCACACCGACAGGTCAACATCAAAACATTAGTATTCGCAGGAAAAATTATTTTGCACCTTGTAGTTCAAAGAACGTCCAGGCCCATGTTGCTCAGTAATAGGGATATGTTCTGAGAAACGTCATCCGGAGCCGTTTTTGTCATTGTGTAAACACTGTCCACGACGCTTATACAAATGAAGATAACCACGATGACACTAAAGCCACATGATCCATCATGTGGGACCATCTTTCTGTTGGAGGCCGTTAAGCAGGGCCCGAGTGTGACTGTGTGTGTACTGGTGAGGTTTACCAAGTAATGACTCCAAAGCAAAACTCACTCTTGTGCTGCTTGCCTTGCTTTGACCACGTGCTGCCCTCGGTGGACACGAGCAGTGAGACAGTGCCACTTACTGTGGTGGGCAGCGCGTGTGGACGTGAAGTGCAGAGACACCTTGGCACTCTTGAGGCGGATCTGTCCCCAGTAGGTGACGGCCTGCAGTTCCACCGTGTAGTCGCAGTCCGGCTGAAGTCGCCCCAGGGTCACAGAGTTCTGAAGCTAGAAACGGAGAGATGGGCTCAAACTCCACTACAGGGCTGCTGTAGTGCTGCTACCACCTTCCCTGCCGATCTCCTCTGTCACTACAAAGCTCAACGATAGCCAGCTGTGGAATGACTTTGATCCATGAAGATCTGACCGTTCCTGCATCTGCACGATCTGAAGCTCCCCTTCAACTATGAATCAAAATAGTTCCTTCTCCACCCCGCTGTGCTCTTATAATACCCTGTTATGACACACAGTGGTCCATTATGATATCAAAACGTTCCACTACAACTCCATAGTGCCATTTGTGATTTCATACTGACCCATTGTGACCTCACAATGAATGCAATATCGCAATGCCCCACTGTGACAGTACAATGCTCCACTGAGACTTCATAATGCCAGATTGTGTCAAAAGTCTTACTTGGACATCATAATAACCCACTTGGACTTCACAATGCCCTCATTATGATCACACATTGCCTCATTATAATATCACAATAACCCTAACCCTAAGCCTAACCTCACAGTGCCTTGTTGTGACGTGACAATGCCACATGATGATATACAATGGCCCATAGTGACATCACAATGACACATGATAACATCACAATGTCCCATTATAACACCACAGTCAATGTGACCTATTGTTTTGACATCAAACTGCTCCATTATGACACCACTGTACCTCCACTGAGACATCACAGTGGCTCATACTCATCTCACAGTGACCCATTTTAAAAGCCCAGAACCCTTTATGATTTCACAGTGACCCAATAATGACATCACAATGACCCACTATGACAAGAAAAATGTGCCCCATTATGACCTCATTATACCCCACTATTAATTAATACCTCCTTGTAATAGCATATTTTGACTTCACACGATCACAATATAACCTAAAAATACAATTATGACCACATAATACCCCACTATGCCACTGCGATGCCCCTCTGTTCCCTCATATCATTAAAAATCTTTTAAAAGTTTAAAAGATTTATATGATCTGAAGAGAAACCAAACTATAGTAATAATTTTTAAAAGCCCTTTATGTCCTCATGATACACAATTTTGACTTCATAATAATCAACAGTGACATCATTATATTAGAATATGACCTATTCCTATTCCATTATGACCTCATTGTGCCCATTGATGACCTCATATTACCCCAGTAGGACCACATATTACCCATTATACCCACTTATGTCCTCATAATACCCCATTATGACCTCTACCCCACTACGCTCTTATAATACCCTGTTACGACATCACAATTGTCCAGTATGATATCACCATGCCCTATTATAACTCTGCAGTGCCAAATATGACTTCATACTGGCCCACGTGACTTCACAATATAATATGATGACATCACATTGTCCCATTGCGACAGCCCAGTGCTCAATTGTGACCTCATAAGCAATACTTTGAAATCACAATTCCCCACTGTGACCTCACAGTGCCCCCATTATGACATCACAACCATCATTTATATCACAATGCCACGTCATAATGTAATAATGCCCCATTGTGATGTCACAGTGCCCTATCATGACCCCATAATGCCACACTATGATATACAATGGCCCATAGTGACATCAAAAGATACATTAAGACATCACAATATCCGATTATAACATCACAATCAGCCATCGTGACCTATTGTTTTGACATCAAAATACCCCATTATCACACCACTATACCCCCATTGTGACATCCCAATGCCTCAGTATGAAATCCCAGTAGACTTTTATGATCTCACAATGACCCAATGGCATCACAATGATCCACTACGAGAAGAAAATGGCCTGTCATGACATCACAGTGCCATTTTGAGACCCCACAATGCCCCTGTGACATCATAATGACACATTATGACGTCAGAATGCCCACTGTGATAGCACAATGTTCCATTGTGAGTTCATAATGCCCTATTTTAGTCTCACAATGCCTTACAGTGACACTGCAATGTCCCCATCATGGCATCATAGTCAATGTATTGCAATGGTTCATTGTGATGCTACATATCAAGGAATCACAATATCCCATGACATCACAATGCTGAATTGTGATGACACAATGCCCTATGTGACTTTATAATGTCCTATCGTGACCTCACAGTGCTCAGTGGTAACATCCGATTCTCATTATGACCCCACAATTCCCCCATTACGACCTCACCTCGCCTCCCTATGGCATCACAATCTTTTTGACATCACAACTGCCAGTTATGACACCACAATGGTGCATCATGGCACCAGAAACACCCCATTATGGCACCACAATATTCCACTGTGACATCATAATCCCCTATTGTGATCTCACATGCCCTGTCGTGGCATCACAATACGCCTTTGTAACCTCACAATTCCCCATTATGATACCCTATTGTTTCCCCTTATGACATCACAACCATCCTTTGTGACACCACAATTGCCCACTAAAACATCACAAAGGCCAACTGTGACCTCACAGGGCCCCACTCACAACAGCACAATGCTCCACTGTGTCCTCGTGGTGCCCCCCCATTTGACATCAAAATCCCTCCTTGCGATGTCATAATCTCGATGACCTCAAAATTCCCCACTATGACCTCACATTGCCCTTGTTATGACATCACACTGTTCCTTTATGTTGTCACTATGCCCCCCACGGTCTCATAATTCCCCACTGGTATATCAGATATCTCACTGTGGTGTCACAGTTCTCCATTACACCACCACAATGCCCCCACTATGACCTCTTGCCTCCCCCATTATGACTTTATGAAGCTCCATCCTTAACTCGTAATTTTCACTATAACCAATCCTCCATTTGGGCCCTATCATAACCCATTATCACCTTAATGATAAGTAGAAGATCTCTAGAGGAACCCCACTACACTTCACATAGCTCTGGGACATAGGAAAAGCCCTGGATTCAGACTTGTGAGCTCCACGTTTCAGCCTTGTTTCCACTAACACAGTCCCATGTGCTCACTTGAATGCAGCACTTGCCTTTTCAGCCATTTCAGGGTTATTTTCTGGTCTCATGATACTGAAAGAGTTGCAGTATTTATTGATTCATTTACTTAAAGATCAGGTTCACAGACCCACCCAAGTGGATGCCGGTTTGATATTTTTTTTTCTTTTCTTTTCTTGTTTTATTTGCTGTGTTGAGGGCTGAGCTCAAGTGCTGACACTGGGAGACAGGACGCTACCACTGACCTGCAACCCACTTGTCTCATAATTTCATTTCTGTGGAGCTGGCATTAACTCAGGGTCTTCAACAAACTAGGCAAGGGTTCTCTTGATGAGCTCTATCCTTAACTCAAGTGCTTGATGGTAACAATAACGACACAAGAAAAATGGGGAAGCATTTTGCCAGGTTGCTTTGTCTCATAACTTTTGGTAAAAATTAATTTATAGAAGATTTATACCAGCTGCCACAGACATATAACTGATCCAGCAGGGAAGGTGGTGACAATTACTCATCTCCATGCCATCTTACAGGGCGAAATCACTGCATTAGAAAGAATTATTTTAAAACAATATTTTGGCCTTTCTCTGAAGTTTATTTATTTATTGAAAACTGCAATGATTCACAAAACATATAACTTCTTTCTCCGGCATCCAAAAACATAAGTCACTCATCAGATCATAACCCATAATTTAGGCTACTCTGGGCCAGTACTTGCAATAATTAAGTTATTAAAAGTATAATCAACAGTGGACCTATGCTAGAAATACACTGCCATTTCCCTATCACGTGTTTGATGAGATTGGTTGTTAAGGGCATAAGATGGGTCAGGAAGAAGCAGGGTTGTTAGCATTGCCTCTGTCTCCTTTTCGATACCAATGATTCCCTAAGTGCAGCTCTTGAGCTCTTTCTAGAGATTAGCATGTACTACTAATGATTATTTGTGGCAAAAATCCTTTAACATGAAGGAATTGTATGAAAAGTTCTTTACAATGAAAACAACATAATAGCTAAAGATCATATGGAGGTTTTTAAATAATTCTAAATGCCACAAATACTCGAATATTTACTGCAATGTCTTTAAAAACAGTTTTATCCACATATTGATGTATAGAACCTGAGTTTATAAATGAGGAGGGAAGGTGTTTATGTAAATTTTACAGAATCGAAAAGGAAGGTATAAAAAAAAAGAAGGTATGCTAATAGGAAACAGAATGACTTTTTTGGCGGGGGATTGAATTTGGGTCCTTGTGCTTGCGAGGCAGGTGGCAGAACAACTGAGTGAAATCCCTGGCCCCTATAATGACTTTTTAATGCACTGAACATTTCCTATGATTCAAGAAACCTCATTGCAGAAAATGGCTCAATGCAGATTTTTATCTCTCAGCATCTAGATGGAAAATAAACCACTTTGGTTTCTTTTAATCAATGTGAAGAACGTGTTGTCAAAAATTTACATTCTAAGCTTTCTTCCCACTGGTTAGATCACAGAGAGAAACATCTTGAAACAGAAAAGCCATGGAATGGTACTTAACTAAAAATTTTCTCTTTAAGAAAAAAATTTTTTTAGTTTCCTCTTTTAGCAAAAAAAAAAAAAAAAAAAAAA
>NW_022900951.1:5017473-5055448 GCF_012274545.1 Fukomys damarensis
AAAAAAAAAAAAAAAAAAAAAATCTATAAAGGACACTTTCCACGACCCCGTTTTCTGTGTTTAGATAGGTAAAATGGAAACAGTTTCACGTGTCCTTTTGATTTCTGAAGTTGTGACTGCCCTTTGGGTAGGAAAGGTCAAAGGACCCGTTTCAAGCGCTTTGGCCCAAAGCGTAAAAGACAAGTGAGTTGGCCTGTGTGGGTTGGCCAGCCTTCCACTGCCACGACGACTGCCCGAGACGATCCACTCAGAAAGACGCTCTGGGGCTCAGCTTCAGAGGGCGCCTTCCCTGCTGCCCCAGCCCCTCTGCCTTGGGCAGGTAGCGTGAGATGGTGGACCATTCGACAAAGCAAAACCTTTGATCCTGTGGCCCAGAAGCCAAGAGAGAAAGAGCGAGAGACCAGGTTTCCATCACCCCCTTCAAAGGCAGGAGCCCTGTGGTAGGAAGACTTTCCACCTGGGCACGTCCTCCTGAAGGCTCCTCTACCTCCCAGGAGTGCCAAACCGGGGACCAGGCCTCTGGGGAACACCTCTCCAAACTCCAGCAGCTCTCCCCAGAATTCTCTGAGTGTCGTCAAAACGCAGGGAAAGGGAAAGGGACGCTTTCCTCTGTCCATCCCCGGGTCCGTGGAGACCACCTTTCAGACCAGCTCCGACCCCCTCCAAGGAGAAGGCCCCTCCTGCTGCTCGTGCCTCCTTACCCCGTCGGTAGTCTTTCTCCGCTTCTTTTTCGTTGGGACGAGTGACTTGCTGCTGACGGGCCAGCTCCAGAATACTTTGTAGTGATGCACAGGGATGTCCGGCTCCTCCGGGAGGTCCCAAACGATAGTCACAGTCACGCTTCCGTCACTGTGGATGGTGGAGTTTGCAAGCCGAAGGTTGGCTGGGGCTGGTGGTGCCGACGGATCTGAAAGTCCGGAGGAAAACACACAATCTGAACCTGCCACAGACAAAGGCAACAGCAAGGTAGCACTGCCCGTGAAATAACGCTGCGGTCCATGCGAGACTCTCTGCTTTTCTTGCAGTACGTGAGAGCCAAGAACAAGCTCTACACCAAATTCCCCTAGTCTTGCCTCAAAATAAAATACAGTCACCAAAACAAGGTGAATTTGCTTCATCCAAACTTCTTCATATACAGAAACAGAAAAGGCCTTGGAAGCCGGGCATGGTGGTGCATGCCTGTAATCCCAACACTTAGGAGGCTGAGGCAGGAGGATCCCTGTGGGTTCGAGACCAGCCTGGGCTACATAGTGAGTTCCAGGTCAGTCTCAACTACATAGTGAGACCCTGTCTCAAAAAACCAAAAAAATTAAAAATAAATAAATAAAACCGGAAAAGGCCTTGGAGGCATTCCCACACCCCTGCAACCCAACCAAATTTTCACTGGGTTGAAACGGATATGTTTATCCAAGACACTAAAACTGTGGACACTAAATAGATAAGTGGAGTAGACTCGCCTTTGAGAACCGCAAGGAAAACAAAGCCAGGTGACGTGAATAATTGTTTTCTTCCTAGCGGCCATGAAGCTTGCAATCCTTGCCATAGGCCAAAAGCAACAAAGACAGATCAGCAAAAAGAATCAAATAAGCAAATAAAAGAAAGAAACCTTCAGCACTTTTTATGCACGTTACAAATCGGGCGGCTTACGACTGACATCTCTTTGGGGCGATTTTTTTTTCATTCCTGGTTTGTCTCAGAAATCACAACTCTCTCAGCTGTTAAGAGTCAGGCTGAGGTGTTGATCGTGTCGTTCTCCAAATCTCCATGCAGTTTTGGAATGGCGGCAACATGAATTATGTTTAAAAGTCTCTTGTTTGTCTCTATGCTATGTACTGTCTAGAGGTTTGGTTAAGTTACTTATTTCATTATTAAAAATAACAAAGTTTAACTAGCGGGGAAATCTAAAGCAGAGTACAACACGAACCACTAATCAAAGGCTCTTCAACAATCAAACGTCTGGGGTCGGAGATTTAGCTCAGTGGTTGTGCTGTCTGCCTCACAAGCACAAGAACCCAAGTTCAATCCCTGGAACCCCTTCCCCCCAAAAAAGAATCACCTGGGGCCCCTGATGTACAATGGGGTCTTCTGATTACCTGCTAGTGGGGCCCAGGAACAGACATCTCATCGGCCCTCTTGGATCATCAATATCGACATTCTTAATCACTTCCTCGTCTTTGCAAAATGTCCCTCACTTGGCTTGCAGGACGTTCCTCACTGCTGAGTTCTCCTTCCCTGTCCCGGGACACGACTGACAGCTCCCCCTGGCTTCTCCACATCCCTTCTTCACTTAACAGGAGAGCACCCGGTGTGGAACTCGGGGGGCCCTTTCCTCTTCGTCCCCAGTCCCTCCCTCTCCAGGGACCTCGGCCAGTGTCAGAGCTTTAAGCCGCCTCTGTGCCGATGGCCTAGCATACATCCCTCCTGGACTTGGAGGTGTGACAAAATCGGTCCCGAAACCCAAATCCTGACCGCGCCACCTTCCCTCACACACAGAGCCCGGCGTAGATGCAAATGCCTCCTTCCAGTCGCTCCAGCCTCCACACTTGAAGGTGTGTGTTTATTTTCTTCTCATACGCCTTGCCTTCCTCCGTTTTCTGCTACTGTCCCAAAATACCCAAGGCTGAGTGCCTTATAAAGAATAAGGATACATTTCCACTCTGGCTTGTGTGGAGGTTCAGGAACATGACCTTGCATGGTATTGCACAGTGGTGAGGACACAGAGAGCACACGGGTGGACAAGGAACAGAATACAGGACAGAGAAGAATCAAGAAAAAGACAGTCCCTTTACAACAATCCACCCTCCAGTAACTCACCCACTGTTGTGAGAACTACATGATCCCCTCCCTTCATGACGATGGAACCCCGTGACCTCATATGGCCTACATCTCCCACCCTGTCAGCACCATTCCATTGGGAATCTGGTCGCAGCTTGAGTTTTGGTGTGGACACACGACCTCCAAATCATCCCGTTCCCTGAGCAGGACTGCAGACCGAGCCCAGCCCAAGCAATTTAGCGATATCAAAAAATAAAAGGAACTGTAGATACAGCTCAGTGTGGGTTCAATCTTCAATACTGTAAAAAAAAAATCATCTATTCCAAAGAATTTCCATTACTTATGAAACTTAACTGGCATTTGGTATTCATTTTTCCCTTCATCTATTTAATTCAATTACTACTTTAGAGTTTTTTTTAATGTACTGGATGTGATCATAAGAGTCCAAAACGACATCCAGTTTATGAAATATTACAGAACATGAAATAAGATAATTTATGAAAGCAACATGTGAGAAAATAGTGCTTGCAAAATTATTGTTAATGTACTTGCTTTACATTTTCTTAAAGGTAAGGTCCATTTTGAGTATTTATCATGCCAATATGGTGCACACTGTTAGGAAAATGAGACATTCCCAGTCTTGTCTCCATTAAAATAATCTCTGCTAAATTTTGAAAGGCAAAAGAGATAATTCACATATAGCACCAACTATAATAATGATTGTTATTATCTTTACTTTTTTTTTTCTGGTACCAGGCATCGAACTTGGGCCCTCGAGCTTGCGAGGCAGGTGGCAGAACCACTGAGCCAAATCCCCAGCCCTATCTTTACAATATTTTACTCTGTGGCTCTGTTACAATAAAACTTTATTTACAGAACTCTGTGGTGGCTGCCTCAGGGTCCCGAATCGGTTAAGAGCATTAACCTTTTGTGATCATTTTGACTTTGAGGAAGAGCCAGAAATCACAAGTGCCACTTGAAGCGGATGAGCACACACTCGTGTTTTCACAAGCCTGCTTTCCTACTGTTTCACACTCAGGAGCAGCATCTATCACATCTTTTTAAAAAATCACAGTTTGTAAAGACTCACAAAAAAAGGATTTCTAGAATCGCTTTGGAAAGTGACAAGAGCAATGGGAAACGTGCTCCCGAAAACATCACATCTTTTTAAAAAATCACAGTTTGTAAAGACTCACAAAAAAAAGGATTTCTAGAATCGCTTTGGAAAGTGACAAGAGCAATGGGAAACGTGCTCCCGAAATAGAAGTGTTTTAAGGGGGATCAGTGGCCACGTGCCTTTTACCGAAATAAACTGTTTGAATTGTTAAATAAATATTCGCCATATGTTGTGGTCACACCACGTACACAGTCGGCTCTATGTCAACCAGACGGTTTCTGTCTCAGAGGTGAGAGAGTGAAATCCATCAGCTGAGAGGTACAGACTGAGAGGGTGGAATTCACACAACGGCCGCAATCTTTCAACTCCTCTTTCCGAAGCCCAGATCACAGCATTTCTCCCGTCTCACTTCTCTTCCTGCTTCTGCTACTTTCCTTTCGCTCCTTCTGATCTTCACAGTAATCTGCAGAAACTCATGCCAGCGAGCTGAAAGCCCGGCACTCTTAGGGGTCACGGAAGTAGGAAGGCTGTTTTCACTCCCACTCGGGTGAGACTGGCGTGATTGCTGGTGCAAAAATACGTCGGCCGTTTAGCGGGTATAACTAATCTCCGCCTTGTAGAAAAATACTTTCCTTTATTGATGATCCTGAGGAGCGCTTCCAGCCAAGGAAAACGAACCCTTTGGCTTTCAGAAAGGCTGCTTTCATGTTTTATGGCTTAACCCTTGCAGGCTAATGCCACGGGATGAGCATCACAACAGCAGGCATGGAGGGAGGGAGGTCTGGGACAGTGGAATGGCCGAGCCTAGGGTGAGCCAAGTGACAAGTGAAATCACTTATCGCCCCTGGAGAAACGCAGGGCTATTATTGCCCTGACACCGTATCTCATGGGAAAGGACCGGATCTGCCTGTCCCAGGAGAAACCCCATCACTCCGTGGGAGGCAGGCTCCTCCAGGCTTCCAGATAATACTGTTTTTCTACAGAAACCATCCCTGTGTATTAAAACAACCACTACGGCGAAGCAAGTAACCTTTAGAAATCATCACAGACCGGGACACACGCACAGCAGCAACAAGTATTTCAGGAAAACGAATATAGGTTTTACTTCTTTTATTCGTCATTGATGCCTCTACACTGTATCTCCCACTGCAGTGTCATGGGAACACCCCCTGTGAAGGTGTGTGACCGTGATGATATACGACTGTCACAAATTCTTGATTCCTTTTTAAAATTTAATTTAATTCATATTTTCAGAAGTGTTCATAATAGACAAAAAAATTATTTCTTCTTCCCCTTGACCGAGGCTTAAATGATCAAGACCGGTCCCTACCTACTCTGAAATGCCTTAGACCATCACGTATTCCTCACAGGCTACTACCGTGAAAGGAAGAGTTCTTAAAAATAATGTTAAACCATCAGAAGACCAGTAAAGTTTTAGTTCCAAAACCCAACTGGAAAACATAGGCCTTTACCGAATAAAAATGCACCATTTCGGGGAAAACATTTTAGTCACCATTGTAGTGTTTTTTCCTGCTTTAATAAATACCACTTTCCACTTACTCAGTTGTCACAATAAGATCTTTCTTGCCTTTGTATAAACCACCTTAGAGTTCACTATAAAAAGTGAACTCCACTTTTTAAGAATTTTTCTTCGGAAATGTCTTCTTAAAAAAGTTACCATATGGCTCTCAGGTACTTCTTTTAGAGGAAGTGGTTGATTTCGGGGGGCGGGGTAGTAAAGTGAAACCTGAAATGGTTAGGCCTGGTGTATTAGAAAGCTGGTTCTCCAACCTACCCATGCCACCTGAGCTTTTGTACCAGTGAGAGAGGACGGTGGGCCCAGACTGGGGCCGTCATGATGGACGTTGCAGAAATGGTCAGCATGGATTTTTAAATGGAGCTGACAGAATTTGATGACAAGGCGGATTTGATGAGTGTGAGAAGGAGAGGAATGAAAGATCTTTTGGGGATGGTGGACATTCTAACATTGAGTGTGGGTGTTGTTTGCGTGGCTCATTGGGTTAAAATTCAGTGGGTTGTGCACTTACAATGGGTGAACTTTACAGCAAGTAAGTTATGTTTCATGAATTTGCCAGGCAATTTTTCCCAGCATGGCTCTTTGCCCCACTTGATAAGATTAAGACGGTACCATCTTGTTGGAGACAGCTTCCTCTGGGCAGATGATAAAGAGAATGTCTTCCATGTTTGGCTAATCTGTGACATTCCCTCCTTTCTATGATGCATCTTTCCCGAAGACCTAACAGATTCTACTGTGAGTGCTGTGCTCACTTCTTAAATTTGAAAGAGTGCAAAAATTTAAATCCTGGAATGCTCCTCCCAATGAGAGGTATGCAAGCATGAACCAGGTGTGTGTGTAAAAGTGGGAAATGGAACATTGTAATGGTGATTATAATGTTTTTAAAAATGGGAATCAATTAAAATGTAAGGGTTGCAGCCATAATGCTGGACTACTAAACTGCTAGCGTTCACTAGGAAATGTTCAGATAGCACAGACTAGCTACTTTTAGTTAGCATGACCAGTCCTGGGGTTTGAGAAAGCACCTCACTAAGGTCCTAAAGGGCTCCTGACGTCAGGCTCTGCAAGGGATCGTGGGGGCAGAGCCACCCTCCCCACCTCTGGGAGGCAGGGGGCGCTGCCACTCTTGCGGATAATTCAGCACCCGTCCCCAGGGGAAAGTGGGGCCGCAGCCTTGTTCCGAGAGCGCAGCCCAGGTGTTGAGGCTGAGGGAATAGATGGCAACCCATGTTGGCCAGGCCGCGTCCGGACTGCGTTTGAACCGTGAAAGCAAGGTGAAGAGCCCTCAAGCCTTTTATTGATTTCTGCCTCCTAAACTACCGTTAATTATTCATTTCGCTCTCCTCTCAAAACGATCAGACCCGTTGGAGACAGAGCCTTATCTTATGACAAGACCAGGTTTGATGTGTTTATTTACAATTTCACTGCAAAGCTTGCTGAGATATTCTACTCACTTTCCTCAGGGTGGGGGGGGGACAAAATTTTTTAAAATGATCTTTCTCAAAGACAGTTAAAAGGCTACAATGTATACTGCGATGGAATCCAAATATTAAATGATCTTGACTGAAAGTTTGGCTCTTGAGACCTGAGATCATACAGAGATCATTACATAGCGCCACTGTATGTTTAGCAATATTATATCGTAGTAACACAGAGGAGACAAGGAGAGAGTGAGGCATACATGCTTCCAGTCTGGGAACAGAAACCGTAGGCTATCGAAGGTGTACCGCTGATGTCTGAGGTCTGACATTATTCCTTAATACTTTTGGTTTGAAATAAATGTAAATGCACTCCCAAGGAAGAAGATAACTCCTGGTCGGTGAATGAACATGGCTAACCTGTGTCTCAGAAGCCAGGTCCTGCTGCTGCGTGAAGCAGATGCTCAACTGATTGGACGGTGTGTGGCCAGTCACGTGCCCGCAGCCAGACCTGGTCAAACCAGACCTTCAGCTGTGACAGAGCCAAATGCTCCAAATGTGGCAGAGTACCCGATTCATCAGAGCCCGAAGAGGTTTGAAAACAGCAAATGCACAGGAACCCACCCGGCAGCAGTATATCCATGATCAAATGACTCAGGGCAGGTGAAAATTCCGGACGGTGTGGAACAAAAGCAAGAGACTAATCCACATTCAGTTTAACAACTGTTTCCAGAAAAGCTGTGCTATCTAAAGTAGACAAAAGTGTGTCTTTCTCCCCTAAAATGAAGCAAATGCTGCTTGATGCAGAATATCTTAAAAGAGACCCAGCAGAAGTTGATCATGGAAAATCCTCCTTTCAAGGTTTCAAAAATACCATAATGTTATTTATTTCCTGAGGCACCCGGAAGGTAAGATGCCCCTGATGTCCCTAATCATAAATTTCCACGGTACCTCCGGGCACATCTCGTCCCGCTTGTGCTCTAAGAACACCAAAGCCACCCGCTGGCCAGCCATCCACGTGACCGCAGAGATAAGGAATCTGTATCCCATACGTGCCCTGGAGGGAACAAGGTGCATGTCCGGTGTCAGGGCGGGAAGGGAACACTGACCTTTGGAAGAGCGGAAGTGCTTGCTGGGTGCGGTGAAGCCTCGGGTGCCATGCACGTTGACAGCAGCCACGCGGAACTGGTACCATCTGCTAGGTCTTATGTCGGTCAGCTGCACCCGCTCATCCGTAGTCTGAGGGGAAACGTCACAGAGCACAGGGAACACCTTTTATTCTAACGTGCCAGCTGGGTCTGTTTTTAGAAATACACAAACCCATCAGCCAGTGCCACCTCTCCTTCCTTTCCCTACTGGTTACACCAGTCCATCAGGCCCTGATTTGGAAACGGCTGGCGCAGGTGAAGACAACTTTCATATTTCATCCCAAAGAGCCAAACATCTCTGGAAGTAAAAGTGTATGACAAATGCTTGGGTTGCTGTTCACCCTGGTGATCCAGCCGAGCATTTCAGGATTTAATCAGTAAAGGATGTACGTGAAACCATTCCATTAGAGGCAAGAAAATAAAATACATTTTTTAGATTATAGAAAGTAAAATGGCTCTTCAACTTGCAAGTCAAATATAATTCTGGAAGTAGGTTTTAAAATCCATACACTCAAAGAGTGCTAACAATTTCTAGGTACATATTGCAGCTCAAGACCTAGAGATAGATAAGATGGGTAAGTAACCTAGATGACTGACAGATATAGATATATGATAGAAAAGAACAGAGAAAGAAATGGAGAGAGAGAGAGAGAGAGAGAGAGAGAGAGGAAAACAGGTTTGAGTAGACCACATAATATCCGTGAAAAATTGGTCCTGATCTTAAAGGGTGATATTATGAGATTTAGACTTTGGGGAAGAGCCAGAGGTTACACACTGCTAGATTCAGCGAATACGGCAGATGAGGGTACACCATCATGTTTTCACACAAAGTTCTATACTGAATAGCACCCAGCAGCAGCGTTCATTGTACTGTTTATCACACTCCCTAAAGACACTCACAAAAGATGACTTGTAGAACTGCTTCAGAAAACGGCAAGGGCATTGAGACACCTGTACTTCAGGCAAAGTTGGGGTGTGCACTGAGGGGGATTAAAGGCAATGTGGCTTTTCGTGTAGTAAATTATTCTCAGTGTACATATTCATTGTACTACTTTTCGATTATACAGTGGAGCACATCTTTACAAAGCATTCACGTTGTGGTAGCTATCACAAGGCATCTAGAGTGGATTTAAAAGGGCAGGAGGATATGCTCTGACGGACTTTCCACTTTGTAGCTGCTTTTGGCAAGGCAACTCACCTGTGCCTGATGCCCAGCTCACCTAGGCTCCCAGGGTGAAACCAGGCAGCAGGGCTGAACTGGGATCCCAACTTCGGATTTCAAAAGTTTACAGAGAAGGATTAACTGTGTTTCTGTCAATATCTGAGAGTATTTTTGAGATCAAAGAGATAAACATTTCTGAGATCAAAGAGTATGAATGTTAGCTTCAGCACTGCACACCACTTGATTTGGCTCAATGATTTTAGCTGATTTCCTGATTTAGTGTCTTAGCTGTGAGTTCCAAAAGCTTATATTTAGAATGGTATCCACTGCATGTGACAAAAACGGAGAACTGCATCGGTATTAACTGGCCAGGTAATTGTAACAGTTACAATGATAACCGAAAAACTTTCTTTTTCCCAAAAAAGAGGGAATAAAAGAGATGATTAAAGAGTCCATTTTCACATCTTTGAATGATTTAGAAAATTTGCCCATGAATCTGTCCTATTATTGATGGGTGCAGGCCGTGTAAATCAAGTGGAACTTTAATGAGCATTATGAATAGTTTCAAATTTTATTGAAGCAAATTCTTTTTCATGAAAGATGTATAAGTTGCAATTACAACATTTATTCGATGGAATCTCAGATTTTTTTCTAATTTCAGAGGTTTCTTTCACATACAACTTTGAACCTACTTACTTTGGGGTCTTTATTGTAGCTAAACACTAAACCTTTGGAGATTTTAATATGGACAAAAAATTCTTCTAGGGCCGGGGATTTAGCTCAGTGGTACCGCTGCCTGCTTTGCAAGCACAAGGTCCTGAGTTTGATCCCTGGTACCAAAAAAAAAAAAAAAAAATCTTCCAAACATTCAAATACTCCTAATGTTTACATTTATGAAAAAAGAGAAAGACTCTTATCCTTGGTGAAAACTGATCAATTTAACTAAAAATAAAATTTTTCCCTTTGATCACAATTGTGGAGAGGGACATTTATTTCTTAAAGAGCATAAGGGAATTTTACATTGAAAATTTCTTCTTTGTCTCTTTATCCATTTTTGTTTTGTTTTGTTGTTGCTTTTGTTTTTGTATTTGCTGCAGCTGGAGGTCCATTTAGCAGCTCTTAAAAAGCAAGAAAATGTTTTGCTTTTCTTATCAAGATAGATGAGAAGGCAGTAGCCTTAAGATAAACTCTAGGAGTGTTTCCACTCAGCTACTGGATTCATTTTAAAGTGGACTAAGATAAAGAAGAAAGCACTTAGCAAAGATCTGAGAGCTGTTGGCTATCTCCCACTAAACTAGCTTTGTGATCTGTATCTTGCACCATGCTACCAAGGAAAAGCTTAAGTGTGGGACAAACAGAAAAGAAATCACGGAAAGGATTAAATAACACATTAACTAGTGCCAACATGTGGGGTTTGAGTTTAGTGGAGAAAACACTATTCTTGGAAAGAAATAGAGACAAGCAATCAGGTCACAGTGTTTTCTCCTTTTTCTGTGTATCTTGAGCCAGTAAGTCAAGAGCCAGCTCTCTGGATACGTCATGTCCTTCTCTGGAGCCTATCTTCTCTGTAACACACAGGCACGAGGCTGTTCCCACACCCTACTGATTTCTGCATCCCAGCCATCTTGACAGAGGCACAATGAATTGGCTGTGTGTGCGTGTAAGTGTGTACTGGACACCTTCTCAAGGAGAACCACAAAGGAGGCCCTGAAGCCCTTACCTGGGCCACGGTCTGCCAATGCGTGGCATCGTCTTCGCTGGGGTGGATCCCATAGTTCCATCTTCTTTGTACCACATAGATTACGGGCTCAATGGAAATGTTGAACTTGGAGGACCACTTAATCTCCAGCTGCCCCGACTTGAGCTCAGTGAACCGCAACTCTTTTCTGGGCTTCAAGGGGACCCCTGAAACAGGACCGTGTTGGTTAAAACAATGTGCACAGGATTCGAATGGGAAGGAAAGTTGAAGAAAGCAATCTACAGAAGACAGCAATCCTATGTGCAGACCATGGATGTTATGTTTCTTTCAGAACGGTGGCCTTTGCCGGGGGATTTAGCTCAGGGGTGCTGCACTTAACTGGCAAGCACAAGGTCCTGAGTTTGATCCCCGGTACCAGAAAACAACAACAACAATAAAACAAAATAAAACCAACCAACCAAACAAGCAAATGAAAAAAAGAAAACAAAACAGTGGTCTTTCTGTACCAGAAGTCACAGTAGAAGTCTTTTGGTACCAAGTTCAGTATAGCACATATAAAGACCATTAGAGCGTTTTCTTTTTGCTTTTCCTTACCCCCCACAGGTGGTCAGAACCAGCCGCTGCTTCTCATACAGCCTTTTCTCCCTAGGACCCTCCAGGGCTACCCTTTCATGTGCACGGCTATGAATAAATAGCGTTAACAGGTTCTTCATTGGGGGTTAACAGGGAATTCACATGAAGCAGGTGGCCTTTATAAAGAGGCTCAAGTCCTTTCCCCATGTCTAACACGTTCCGTTGCTATGGCTACATTCAAAGATCATTATAACATGGTTCCTGGGTTTGCTGTCATGGCCATCCCAGGGAGGATTCCCTTTCAGGAAAAAAGGAAAAAAAAATTGGCAAAGCTGAATCTCGTGTGGTCAGATCTTACAGAGTGATTTCCAAAGTGTGAGCCTTCTGGATTCCTAATAGGTTGCTCAGGGGCTCCCCTACTGACTTAATGGTTTCAAATGGGAGGGTGATGAATGTAGAATGTTTGGTTTTGGCTTAAGGGAACACCTTGCTTCCAAAGTCCCCCGCAGGTGGCTCAATGTAAAGAAGTTAATAGTTTTGATTTCTCTTTTTAAGGATTATACCCAGGGCCTTTTCACCAAGCTATATTCCCTTCCCTTTATACAACCAAAAAGGAGAACTACAAAATGTGTTATGATATAGAGACAGCATCTTGATAAATTGCTAAGTTGCCCATGATGGGCTTCAACTTGCTATCTTCCTGACTCAGCCTCCCAGAATGCTGGGATTACAGGCACTCACCACCACATCTGGCTTCATTGTGATTTCTTTTTCCCCCTAAAGAGAGTGCAGGTTTTCATTTTTGTTTTTGTTTTGGTACCCGGGATCAAACTCGGGACCCTGCACTTGTGAAACAGGTGACGGAACCACTGAGATAAAAGCCCTGGCCCAGCGTGCAGGTTTTCTGAAAAAATTTGAAACCTTAGCTCTAAACCCTAGGCCTTCTAGGAGATATTTTGAAACACATTTATAAAACTGAAAGGATATGTCAAACTAAGTGAATTAGGTAGAAGGGATGGTATCATAACACCAAGAACACTAGTCACCATTAATATTGTTTTCCATCAACAATGGGAGCAACGAGGGCTGGGGATTTAGCACAGTGGTTCTGCCACCTGCCTCGCAAGTGCAAGGACCCGAGTCTGATTCTTGGTACAAAAAAAAAAAAAAAAGAATGGGAGCACTTAAAACTCACTTGAATAATCCAGTTCATAATGCTCACTTATTTTTATATTCCTTCAGTTTAATCAAACAGGGTTATGACAAATGTGAAAACAAAATGTAAATAAGATCTGATCCACATTGCAGCTGCGGCTGAATCTCCATTTTGTTTCATTTTGATCTGAACTCCTGTCGTCTTCTTTGAAGAAGTTTTAAATTCATTAGCTGTTTAGTGGAACAGACTGGATGATTTAAAAATGCAGATTTACACAGGGGCAAAAAGGTCATTATTTTTTGAAAAAGATGTTTTGTAAGGAATACATTTACCATTGTGGCATTTTCTGTTTTGCTTTGCTGTTGGGTTATGGATGGGTATGGCTGGTCAGTTTACCATATATTCGCCTCGCTAGATCCTGAGACTTTGTGAAACATATCAGTGGTCAAAGGAGGAAGATGGATTAAGCTGCGTGGAGCTCTGGCCTGATCTCAGGTTTCTTTTTCGATTCCCAACCTCTTTCTCTATTTCAAATTGGGAAAAGCCACCTGGCAAAGCAGAGAAAAGATGTGGCTGTTGATACATCTGCAAATCCTTTCAACTGCTCTTTTTATAATGTCCTCTGCTTTCCCAGTTGGCACAGATCTCCACTAAGTCAGGCATGGCTCCTGCTCAGCCATGACTTGAGAGTTTTCCAAGCCTTCATCATAAACTTGTGCTTGGAGTGCGAAAGCTTACAATGAAGGTGACATTGAACGAATGGACTATTTCTGCTAAAGCAAATGATTCTCAGATAGCGCCCAAGTCCCCAGCTAGGGCGAAAGGTGACTGTTAAATTTCTCTGCAGAAGTCACATCTTAATTTCTTTGCCCTAAAATAGCTGCTTCTGTGCTACGGGGATTCACGACAATGCAGTTTCTTAGAATTTTTTGTGTTTGTTTTTGCACCTGCCACCGTCCTTGTTGACTTGCACAGCACATTTCCAGGAATTGCCAAATCATCAGTCTCCAGGGTGACCACCCTACATTCTGTTCCTCTCATTCTTCTGTTGCCTTGACCTTCACGAGAGCCTCTAAGTGCATCTCCTTGTCTATCTCAGCTAATTCACTCTTGGTGTGACCATTTCCCACGTTAGGAGTGAGGCTGTCTCCTCCATCTTCTCAGGCCCTCTACTTGCATCTTACTTTCTCCACGATGGAGGTGAACTTCTCTCTGTATCTCCGTCTCGATGATCGCCCTCCACTTATCTTTCAGCTTATCTCATGGTGCGTGTATCACACATTTTTGCCACAGAGCCAGTCTTTAAACCCAGCTTTCCCAGAAACACACCGCCAGGTCCTTCCTATGACCACAGCCTGCTAGATGTTTTCAACTCTGAAATGCCTTTCGGTCTGTTTTCCCTCTGCAGACACTTAAATACTTCCAGGCTCAGACCAAATGCCACCCCAGCCCCGTGACACTTCCCCTAAACTTTCTGAATGGAAATAAAGGCCCCATTCTTTTGCCCCTCTCCAATGCTGAGCCTGTCACTGTCAATGTGTGCGTTTAACTGCTCCTTGCTGCAAAACGCTCATTTAACGATGTCTGTCTTCCTCTCTAAGTGACAGCCCCAGAGGTCAAGAGCCCTGTCCCTGTCCTTCTTGCTCCTCAAAGCGTCCCCAGGAGAACTCTCTGCAACTGCAAATGTAAAGCAAATGTTTGCTGAAGAAACAGCCTCACCTACTTTAAGTCCACTCCGGAGTAAGCCACGGAAATAGGAGGACTCTGGAATATTTACGAAAACCTTTGCATCAGCGACAGCCCCACTCTGCTCAAAGGTGACTTGGGGATGGGAGAAACTTATCACAGGAATTCTGTGCTGCCTTCCTAATGAAATATTCTTCTCAATGTCTCAAATCTCCCTCTCTCTCTCTCTCTCTCTCTCTCTGTCTCTCTCTCCATCACTTTTACTTTTCAAAAGGTAAATACCAAGAAATAAATCAATGTTGTTAGCTGTGGTGGTGGACGCCTGTAATCCCAGCAGTCTGGGAGGCTGAAGCAGGAAGAGAGTAGGTAGGAGCCCAGCAAGTAAAATTTAATAACTTAGTGAGACTTTGTCTCAAAGCAAACAAACAAATATCAATAAATAGAAGTTTAAAAAAGGACTGAGGATGTAGTTCAATGAGAAGATGCTGGGTTCAATACACACACACACACACACACACACATAAATGCAATGTTAAAAAAACCAAGCACTGCGCATGACACATGCCTATAATCACAGCACTTGGCTGATGTAAGAGGATCACAAGTTTGAGACTGCCTCAGAATAAAAAATAAAAAAGGGCTCAGGTGGCAGCTCTAGGCTAAACTCCTGAGTTGAATCCCTAAAACCATAAAAGACTTTTAAATAGATGAGTTTTATTACACTGGTCTTTTTCCAGATTTAAAAAAAAATCCTGATGGGATGGAGACCTCAAAGCTAACTGATGATCAGTTTTGATTAACAAATACCTCTTTCTTGTGTGATGAAAAAAACCAGCAAAATTTGATCAAAATGACCATTGAGTGTGATTTCTCCATTCAAGGTAGCCAGGAAGGTGCTAGACAAATAATTCTCCTGGGATTAGGATGCAGATCTGAGAACATTTCATGATTCACTTGACTTCTCTGCACGACATAGAGAAGATGACTGGTTCATTCTGCAAACTTCTACAGAGTAGTGTCCAAGGCCTCCAAATCCACATTTCTTCTTGGCTGCCCGGTGTCTAATCCTCTAGTATGAAAAGTTACATAAATACTTGAGGTGCTCAACTAATCTGAGTTCACCAGAAGCAAACGCAAATGTCCAAATCTCCTACTGTAAGGTGTTAATCAGGAATATCATTCCACTACCAATAACTTTCTTTGCCCACACCTACAAAGTCAGTTCACATTTCTTCATTTGCACCTCTTTTTAACTATGATGGCCAACGCTCCTGCAGTTCGCATGTTAATTAAGAAATGGTCCATCTGCTTTGCATTAGGGTCATGGGCTCCCTTGATTGGGAGTAACTCCAGCCCGCTGCGGTAATTGTGTGCAGATGGGACTCGGGCCCCCAAGACCTCCAGCCCCAGGTCCTCGAGACCAGACCAGCCTCCCGATTGCAGAACCAGATGTGTAAACGGGGTCTCTTCTCAATGCGGTGTCTGTTATGTAAATGATCAGACTATGTCTTCTAAAAATGATTTTTGAACAAATTAGTCATCTGGAATCTAAACTATTCTGTTGCGGAATTTTACAATGCTGGCATCTGTCACTCCGTAAGATGAGACAAAGGGGGCACTTTATTTTTACCTTAAAATGCAAAATGTGTTTTGGTGGAATAAAAAAATACAAGTAAATAATTAAAAGATATTGAAAATAGACTGGGAGAAAAACGAATGATGATAAAGAATCAGCTACATATCCATAGCCAGATTTTAAGTGTAAAAAATGTTTTTGCTGTGATTCTGAATGAAATGAAAATGTTCTAACAATTTAATAATCAACCACTAAGTACCCTCTCATGAAGATAGTCAGCACTGCAGGAGTTTGTACGTATGCCATGTGAAGGCATTGGACCACTGGATTCAGACCGTTAAAAATACATTTGCGAGAAACTGCATGAATCCATTTCCAAAGGCTTGAAATTTGAATTTCAGACATTGAGATATTGGTGGAAAATATTAAATCAATTCGATGACAAAGCTTTTTGGGAAAAAAATTGACTTGATTAATCCTTGATTTGCTCGTGGTGAAGGGAAAACATACACAACAGAAAGATACAAATCAGTTTGACTCTTTGTCCAAATCTTGCACTTTTCTCCTTCTCTACCCAACCATTTGCTATGACAGGAAGCCTGAAGAGCCAGTGGGATCAGCCAGTAAAATAATTATACATTTCTCCTTCTGGAGGGAAAAACTAACTGCCAAAAACCCAATTTCATACATGAAGGAAGAAGAAATGAACCCCAAAGCAACCATTTATGTTCTAATCTATAGAGGACGAGCTTTTTAAACTTTCCACATCTATATTAAGGTTTCCATTTCATAACCTTAGTTCTGACATGCTAGCTTTTCAAGTCTTTTATTGTGCTGCCCATCATTTTAATTGAAAATAAAGGAATAGATCCTGGTTGGTTGTTTCAAGCTATACTACGAGTTTAGGAAAGGTAACTTACTTCGAGGCATCAATTAAGGATAGTTCTTCCACAATAACCCAAACTCAATGCTCAGAGATAACAGAAAATTAATCACATCTTCAAAACACCCATTGTTCACAATTTTCAGTATACAAATGTTTGGACTGTAAAATCTGTACGCCTCATCTTCCTTTCTACAAACTCAGTAAGGCAAGCAGAAAGTTTACGTGACTCTATGATTTTGTAAAAAATCAAACCCATAAGTGGCTGCATGGAAAAGAGTATGGATATTGGTATATCTCAATTTTTCCAGAAATTAATAAAATAATCTGCATATTTAAATAAGTGCAATGCACATAGTTAGCTCAGTAATGAACAGCGGACAGGGTGAGAGTGCTTTTATATCTGTCGTTGCTCTCCAAGGCCCTTTATGGGACACTGCCAACCAGACGCAATCAATAAATGTATTAGAACTGGTAGATGCAAGTGGCACCAGCACCTTTGAAACTAGGAGAAAATGAAGCAACTGTTCTTCAGGATTTCCAAATAGCCGTCATCTATATGATGACATTGTAATAAGTTAAATGAGCAATGAACGAGAAGCTCATGAGAAATTTACAACTTTCTCATTATTTGAGCAATAAAATGTGGTCCTCCATCATGTTTACTCCCTGGCTAACTTAAAATGCTTCCAGGCTACAAAGTGATGGACAACTAATTCCAATGAGGGGAAAATACCATGTGATTCACTGACTGCCAGTGCTGATGAACTAGTGATTTTACTAATTTTAAAATACAGTGATAACTCAGTTCATGGGCACTTTTGTTTGCCAACAATTTGGTACACAGAAGCATTTGGCAAAATTTTGTTTTTGTAAAAAGAAAACTTTTTTGTTTTTGTTGGTGAACTCTGCATCAGGTGACCGACCAACATGACCTTGGCCATCTTTCACAGACCAATATGAATCTGGCCATCTTTTCCAGAATTCAACTTGTGGAATGAATTAAGTTCGAGAGCCGAGGTACCACTGCAGTCGAGGGGCTGGGGATGTAGCTCCGTGAGGCCTGGGTTCAATCCCCAGGACTGGTAATAATGAGGTAATGGCCTAGCTTCTGGTTGGCCTCTTACACAGCGATGCCCAGTGACAGCTTTGGTCCCCGGTCCTCTTCCGGTGATTGGATCCATCTGAACGACACCGACAGGAGAGCTAGCCCATGGGAACCTTTCTCCTACCAGCAATCGAATCACTTAGGGACAGCCTGCGACCTCGGCCTCCACACTCACAAACTGACAGCAGGGCGAGCTCATCCCATCCAACCACGGATCCCACTCGTGTAGGAAAAGGATGGTCCAGACCAAGAGGAGGCAGAGAGCGGCAGGGAAGAGCACTTCACACCCATTGGTTCGAAGAAAACGAGAAGGCTGCTTTGAAGAAAGGAACAGTGACACCTGGCACCCGAGGTGGCCAAGGCGGGTCTCTGTGTTCACCGGCTGGGCGGCTGTTTTTCACCTGGAGGAGCCCAGGGCAGGGCCGGACTGGAGCTTTCCCTGGGCCCCGGCTCCCTTTCGGAGAGTGAGCAAGCAGCTGGCCCTGTGGCTGACAATGTCAACAGCACTCAAGTGGCTGCTTGGCTAAGAGGTCCTGGAAGGTGGCAGTGGGTTCTGTCTGACTCCGTCTGTCGCACACCCTCACTTATTTACTGGACATGGAAACAGACCTGCCTCTCCTGAGGGGCCGTTTGAGCAACAAACTTCTACATGTGTGTGCGCACGTGTGTGTGTGTGTGTGTGTGTGTGTGTGTGTGTGTTTAAATGCCAACAGATTAGCCTCACCATGCCATTAGGACAACAGCAGGTCTATTTGTTGTTAGTGCTCCGTGAATTCCTGCTTCCCACAAAAATCAAACTTAAGAGGTACTTTGTTAGGTCTTTTTAGAAAAGTGACTTTAGCTGTTTTTTTACAAGTCTATCTTATGTAGGTAAGCAGAGGTGTGAGTTGCAAGTGTCTTTGTATAATTAATCATTTGTTTGAGCCCTTCCTAGTGTATTCTCCTTATTATTGGTGAAATAGGCATATTTGTAATTCATACAAATTCCCAACATTTCCTATAAAAACTGCATATTTTAATTTATATTCCTTTTTCAAAATGCCCTACATTTAAAACATTATGCGATTTACAAATGGGCTTAAAATGATCATTCCAAAGACATCCTATTTTAATGGTAAAATCTAATAATAAATAGAGTGTGATCAAACATAATAGGAAATTTTTCATAATATCTGACATTTTAGAAAATAAGTGGTTTAGATTTTGCAGAAGTCATTTGATAGAATTTACAAGGAATGAAAACAGCAACATGTTAAATCCATTAAAGAAATACCACTTAGGGGAAAACAGTAACTAGCTTGAATTTGGGAAGTGATACTTACTTTAGGTTTCCATGAATCTTAGGCAAGAGTTTAAAAAAAATGAAAACTGCATGGATTTTGTCAATTTCAAAGGAGGGTAGTTCAGAGGCAGAGTTAGGGGAAGGTAGGGCAGGTATATTATTTCTGGGAAGGTGCATTATTATGAGGGTAAAAGACTTCTAAAAACAGCCAGACACATAACTCACAAGTAGCATTGTTAGTGAATGCTCTTTTACACATATTTTCTTTAAAAAAAAAAAAACCACCAGCAGTTATAAAGAATATAATTTGGCATATGTACATTTCAAAAGTGAGTAAAAAGTCATATCTATTTCTCTTTTTCTACTGGCTTACTGATTAACTGTACTTTGCTCTTCAAATTAGGCCAAAAAGTTAATAAAATATTATAGTCAGAATGCATGTGGTTAGAAGCCAAAACTATACATAGTACAACAGAATCAGTTGGGCAGAACAGAACATAGTCACATTTAAAGAAAAAGGCAAATAGCACTTTGGCCTTAAGAAGTTAAGTATTCTAGAATTCGCTTTTGAATGTAAACTATTATATTTGCAGAAATGTGTGATGAATTGAGTCCTCCTCTTCTGGAAGAGGGAAAGAAATTCCTCTGCTTAGAGTCTCAACATATTAATCAAAATATTTAACATCTTCAACCCTCAGATTCCGCCAACAGAAAAGCTGCACAAGGAGTACACCTACTGTGCATTTTTAAAGAGTGCTTCAACTGCAGCCTATTTCCAGGGATTAAATCTTTTTATTCTATTGTACCCAGCAGAGCACTTAATTGATTTAGTCTTCTAGGCAAAAAAAAAAGAAAAAAAAATATATATGTATATGTATATATACACACACACAAATATATGTATATATATTTTAATGTATATAAAATATAGTTCCTAGATTATTATTGTACATATATGGTAAAACATTTATGTCTGATTTACTCTACCTCGGGATGAAGTGGCTAATCTCTGAGTACCGTGAATATTTTAGCATATTTGTACGTGGCGCAAAATAAATTTCCTTCAAGTTTGGTATTTTCTTGGCACTTTTCCGTGTGTGAAGAACACCCTTTGCCCAAGCACACATCAGCTCCTGTGGAGGTAAAGGTCTTCTGGAACCTCAGTCCCGCTCTCACCTTTGTACAGACTCTTGGGCACCTGGCAGGTATGTCCACACCCATTAGAGCAACACTTCTTCACCCCGGAACACTCGTGGTCCACTTCACAGCTCTCCACACAGGCAGCAGCAAAGCCGCTAGCTTTCTCAGGGGCTGGGCAATCCCCCTGCTTCACCAGGAGGATGTACTTGAGGAACTCACAGCTGGTCAAGCACTCATAGTTCTTCTTGGGGAACAGAGGCTGTCAGAAAAGATAAAAATGTTTTTTTACATTTCGCTGAAGACACATGAAGGGCTGGGATGTAGGCCAGTGGTAGAACACCTGCCTGGCCAGCACGTGTAATGCTCTGGGTTTGAACTCCAGTAATTGCACGCAAAAGAAAGATGCATGAAGACTGCTTCAGGGACATCTGAGATAAAGTCTCACATTTTTATGCTGTCAGAAATTCCCTTGGATCTTTTACAAAACTGATGAATTTGTTTTCTTTGCCCCCAACAAAATGACATTGCATGGTAATTTCCCAAAAGAATAAGACCCATTCCTTATGGTTGTAGATTGCTTGCAATAGCTTCACCATGCACATAGACACACAATCACAGACCTTTACATTCTATCTCAGCTCAAAGATAGCCCTGAAGAAATTATCACAGGGCTGGGGTGTGGCTCTGTGGTAGAGCAAGTGTTCAGCCTACATCAGGCTGGGTTCCGTTCTCAGCATCAGAATAGGAAAACCCATGTTTATAAATATTTACTAAACACATACTAAACATACAATTTGACAGGCCCTTTTGCAATAGATGCATTATTTTCTAGCAAGTCACTTTAATTTTTTTCATCTACCATCAGCACTAAGTAAACACGGTACCAGTGGCCCATTCTTTCAATGGCAATGCACTCGGTCATGAGTCACAGAGTTGCCTAAACCTTTTGCTTTGCTTCAGTTTCTTCTTTTAGTATATGTTTTTGATACACAACACATTCATCTAGAGGAACTGATATACAGACACATCTCATCTTAATCATTGTTACTTTCCCTTCCTCTCTCCTCCGTCCCGTCTACTCCCATTTCCCACCCCCTTCCATCCCCATAAAGTCTGAACCTAAATTGAATATGTTTGATGGCATCAGCTCTTAGAGTCAATGTGCACACAGTCTTTGATCAGCACTGATTTGCCAATGAGTGACATGGTGAACAAACGCGGATCTTACACATCAGCGTGCACCTGTGCCAACTACGAACTAGTACGTTTTGTTTGATAATATTCTAAACGGCCCCGGAATCTATCACCCATTAGCGAATATGGGAACCCCTTAATATATTAGAAAGATGTGTTACCGGAAAAGCAAGAGCAAGACGAAGGACTATTTATCAAATGCATCTTTTGCCTTGGGAAAAGGAGGCTAGGATAGCATTTCAATCTTGCCTAAGACATGAGCTGCAGTCAGAAGATGATGGCTTTTTCTTGCTGTTGAACTGAGGTTCCTAAAGTTTGCTGCTCAGAGAGAGAAAGCAGTGCTGTGCTTTCACTCTCCTTTGCCTCTCTGAAGGATGGCCAAGACAGTCCCGGCAGCCCCAGCCCCCACCCTAGCTTTAACTCTTCTTTTGTCTTATAGAAAATACCTGACAAGATCTCCATCACAGGGACTAGGGGAGTACTCAGTGACAAAGTACTTGCCTAACATGCACAAAGCCCTGGGTTCTGTCCCCAGCATAGTAACAAGAACAATAAAAATCTTCCCTAATCCTAAATTCTACTTTAAGCGTCCTCTTACCATAACTGCCTGACCCTGACCATGTCCTTCTAAATCCCTTTTCACCTTGGGATACACATGCTAGACGAGGTTAAATACTCAATCATCCCTGTAATGATTGAAAATTATCCAGACACCCTTTATACCATTTGTGGTCTTGGCTTTTCAGTAGTAGGGGTGGGACACCCACATTCTCCCTAGACGTGGGTGATGCCAGGAACCTAGAGGGTAAACACTTGCTTTCAACTGCTCTGTGCACAGAAATCAGTGCTGGGTGTGTCTGAGCTCTCAAGCATGTCAGCCTCGATTCCCTGTCGTAGCTCATTGCACCCAAAGCAATGCAAAGAATGAAGTCTAAGTAGCCCGCCATTGGACCACCACCCACAGAAGAACTCTCACGGTTTCTCCAAGTTGAAAGTACAAGATCCCCAAAGAGGGGCTTTCTGTTTGTTATCTGATGCCACATCAGGGTCAGTGGCCAAAGTGACACTGGCGGATAGAGAGCAGCACGGAAGGTGAATGTCATGTGGTTCACGCTCGTAAGCAGGGCTCCTCCTGGGTGATGCCTAGTAGCACCTGGGCGCAATTGCCAGCGTGTTGCCCATGGCCTCTCACTGAGGACTAAACAGGGCTCTCTGCCAGCTGGTAACACCCGGTAGCACCTGCCCTAGTTCTGTGCCCTCCTCCTCCCAGAAGAAGAGGTGAGGTCACCTCCTCTTTCTTCAGGTAGATGCCTCGTGGCACGTAGGAAACCTGGCAAGCAGACTGTGCGAGCGGGTGACCAGACCTGTGACACAGAGTGTTTTGCACAATGAGAGAGGTACGTCCGTTGAAAAAGTCTTCACCGTTAGCAAAATCTTTCGGTCGGGCCAGAGAAAGGAGGGATAGCTCTACTGCTTTTCCAAAAAGACAGTCATTTCGTTAATTTTCAGTTCTTATTTGTCACGTCGACGAGAATGGAGATGCCTTGGAAGCAGGACAACAGCCACAGAAAAAACCCGGGAATCCAAAGGTCGCTGCAACAGCAGCGTGCACTGACACCCGGGTCTCACCTGGTTCTTTTCCCCAAACAGCATCGCGCTATGAGGTAGGGTGAGTAAGAGTGGGAACTCCCAGGTATATTTTACCACATTTTAAAATAAATCTTGGAAAGACCTACAAATTTTTATGTGTCATTCAATGAGGAAGTGCGTACCTCAAATAGAAAATTGTTTTTTGTCTTTCAGCCACAGTATCTTTCTAACACACTAAATTTAATATTTACCAGAGTTGTAATATTTGTTACAATTAAATATAAGGAAATACTCTCTTCTTCACAGGAATAAAAGGAAGAGAACTAGAAACATGAGCTTAAAATGAATAATTCCAAGGTTTGAATTAGACTTTTAGGTGCTATGTAAAGTTGGTCGTTAATAACTCTCTCTCTCTCCTCTCTCTCTCTCTTTATATATATATATATATATCATGTATGTATGTATATATATATATATATATATATATATACACACACACTATCTATAAGCCAAGTGTGGTTGTGCACACCCTTAGTCTATTGCTCTAGGATGCTGAGGCAGGAGAATCTCAAGTTTGAGCCTAGACTTGACAACCTGATGGCTATCTCAAGACCCTGTCTCAAAAAAAATTTGAAGAGTTGGGTATGTAGCTCAGTGAAAAGGCCTTGGGTTTACTCCTCAATCCAGTGGATGGATGGTAGATAGATTGACAGAAAGAGAGAGAGAGAGAGAGAGAGAGAGAGAGAGAGAGAGAAAGAGAAAGGAGGGAGGGGGGGAGGGAAGAAAAGAAGAAAATAATATGGATTGACTAACTCAAATTGTATCTCAATTGAAGAGCTTTACAGGTAAAACTTGGAAGAAAAGCGATAGTTACATTATCTAATTACCACAAATTTGCAACTAGTTAATTTAGAAAAAAAAAACACTTTATACACATTTAAAGCATCACCAACTCTCAAGGCTTTTTGTTCTGGCGCTAAGTCACAGTTCATCTTTCTGTTAGTGGCTAGCTGTGTTTTACTTCGTTGGCTTTCTAAATTTAAATCCAAACCTAAATTAGTAATCCAGGAAGTCTGCCAACAGATCTGTAACAATTATGTGGCACTGGCCAAGTTTCCTCTTCCAACAGAATGTACATATTTCATGCAAAGAAAGAAAATACTTAGTTACCCCAATCATTGGACCCTACGCAGGCTGAGATTTCCAAGCAGAAATTCTGCTATTAGAGCTCACAAGTGTTTACTGCTTGCTAACTTGGAAATCACAGTAACTTGGTTTGTACCGTGGGGTCATTCAAATCAATGCAATTCAAACTTGTTCCCGTATTAAAACAGAGTAGGAGTCAAAAGTCAGGTAACAAAGATTCAGTTCACAGTTCCTAAAGATTTCATGTCTGTTATCCAGACTCCTATGACCATGCCTTGAACTACGAGGGACCAGAAAACAGAAGGGTCTCCTCACCCTCATAACTCCCCGAGCTGACGGGGCTTCGATCCCCAGGACTGCAAAAACTAAAAATAAAAATAAACCGATTCTCTCACAAAAAAACTCAACAAATACAGAAACAGTGGCCTAAAACAGATATGAAATAGTCATGCCAATGAGCATAAGAAGAAAGTGATCATAATTAGCCCAGTAATTTAGACATTCCAGTGGGAAGAAAGGAGGTGTTTAACAGTGCTTCTCTTTGGACATGGATTCATGCATGATTTCCGGGATGACACAGAGGACCACAGAAATAATGATATCAACCTGTGTGTGTAAGGTTTCTCGACTGACACGGGATCTTGAAATAATACAGCCTATACTGTGAATATTATACAAATAGTGCACACAAAGAACTAAGCTAAACCACCATCCTGCACAGTGGATCCCCGCAATACTCAGTGAGAGCTCAGTAACTGTGTCCTTTCTGTTCTCACTGCTACATGTTGGAAACCTCTAACATTTCGCAGTACTCTTCTTCTTGCAAAAATTGTACAAGCTCCAAAGGCAGAAGGTGGTCTCTGCTTCCGCTGCAGGATATCCACAGCAGACTTCAACTTGCTACTTTCAACTTGGGCCCCGAAGTCAGCATATGGGGAACTGAACCCTGTAAACACATGTAAGAAAACAGTCCCAGGATTTTGGTGATTTATCTATTTTAAATTTTATTTATTTATTTATTTATTATTTCTTTATTTATTGGTTTTTTGAGACAGGGTCTCACTATGTAGTTGAGACTGACCTGGAACTCACTACGTAGCCCAGGCTGGTCTCGAACTCACAGCGATCCTCCTGCCTCAGCCTCCTGGGATACAGGCATGTGCTACCATGCCCAGCTTCCAGGATTTTATTTAAATGAACCTCATTTTACAATGATGTGAATTTGGCGTGACAATCATACAAAGGACCTCTATTTTACGGTTTTATTGATTATATTTATCAATAGTAAATTTTTATGTTCTCTCTCATTTTTCTTGGGTAATTCACTTGATTTGGGTTGAAAAATATATGCTCAATACAAACTGGAGAAACTTAGTCTCTATACATAAGCTCTGTTCTCTTGAGTATTTTTGTTTATTTGTTTGTTTTTCCTCATTGAGTTTATTGGTACATTTCAGGTATACAGTACAGTTACATTCATCATTGGGATCTTGCATCTTTACATGTCAGGTCTTGGTTCTCATTTTTTTGCCTTGTCCCTGACTCCCTTCACCCCCTCCTCTACTCCCCACTTACAAACATTTTATTTCCATTTTCTCATTTTCTCCTCTTTTTTCCTTTCCCTTATTACCATTCCTCTACACGTTCCACTTTCCCTACACCTTAGGCCCTTTCTTCCTATTTCACATTGTCAATTATCTCATTAGTATCTTAGGTACTATTATTGTTCACACCAGAGAAACTCTTCAGTATTTACATGTGTGACTTATTTATTTCACTTAGGAGTATATCCTCAATATGTATCCGTTTTCCTGTGTGCTTTCTTGTTTTTAATCATATCTTAATGAGAATTTCCTAGGTGTATGGAATAGGGAGAAAAATGAGCACAGGTCAGAGAAAATTAGATACTAAAAAATGTGTAAATTAATCTCCTAATAGCCAATGGTAAAAACTGTAAACTAATATGAGTTGGGTGTCAGGAAAATAACTGCTGACCATTAAAATGTAAACTTTCTGGTGTTATTACAATTACTTGATGTTTGTTAACAGGAGTGTAAAAATATTAGGAAAAGTGCTAATCAAATTGGTATGAGTAAAATTGAGCTTTTTCACAGTAAATGGAAATGGATGACAACACAGGCAGATGTGCTAATATAGATAGATGCACTAAACCTTTTTTCTTGCCTATATAATTGTATCCCATCAAATAAGACAAATTATTAACTGCAAAATTAATATAGCAATTCTTATTACAGTATTCATATGAATAATTTTCAAAAATCATATAAATGAAAATCTTTGGGCAAGTCTTTATTATAATTTAAAACTTGGAAAAACATGGTTCCTCTACTCATTAATATTTGTCTGGTTATCTGCTCTTACTATGCCCTAAACTAAAAAAGCAATTATATTCAAAGGCTATGTATCTGTATGTATTTGTATTAGATACGCATGGATGTCAATATGCATCCAAAGAACGGCTAGATAAAGCAAAATGGTAAGGGAAAACATCCTTGGAATACACTGGGTTATGTGAAAATTCTTCACATTTTAAAGAATACAGACACACACACATTTCGTGTCCGGGTATCTAAGAACTAAAACACTTTTTTACCACATTACCTGAGAAACATGCTAAATTCCACTAAGAAAAAAAAAAAAGAATAAAAACTTACAGTTTCACCTACCTGCGGCAAGTGATTAAAAATAAAAGGAAACACTATCAAGAGTAGTAGCCTATCTTGAGAGTTTAAAGAGAGCTTCTAGTAGAGACGTTGTTCTTTGCTGTGATATGAAATGTAAGGTGTTATAGAGTAAAATCGTTGCTGTGTCAATGATGGAATAAGGAACATGAAATAGCCAGTTCAGTCACTTTCCTGAAGATGTTTAAAATATTTATGTATGTAGGCTCTTCTGTAGAGAAAGCAGTGAACTTTAGTTTAGTTCAGTGGAACTGTACCACATATGAGTTCATCTTTTCCATCACCATTGTTATCAAATCATCACCACCATGACAACCAATAACATTATCATATCTGCGCTGGTCACTTTCTGGTTACTGGGGTGCAATATCCAACTCTCACAATTTAAAGATGAGGGTTATTATGCTCAAAGTTTTCAGCAGGGTCAGTGCACTGTTGGCTATTCCAAAGCAGAAATATCATGGTGGAGGGCAACCAAGAATCAGAAAGGGCAGGTCATGGCCCCGGTGACCTATCTCCACTACTGCGTTCCAGCCCTTGGAGGGTGAATAATACAACTATCAACACCATCTTTACCATTGTAATCTTTACCATCATCACAAACACCATCCATCATACCACACCATTTTCATCACCACCACCATCACTAACATCAACATCACCATCATCATGACTATCATAGTTAAGCTAACAGATTCTGATTATCTGCTGTATCCTCACATCTCACCTTTTCCTCCTGATTCCTCAGAAACAATCATATCGTTTTCTTTTTTTCTTTCTTCTTCTTCTTCTTTTTTTTTTTTTTTTTTTTTTTTTTTTTTTTTTTTTTTTTTTTTTTGGTCCAGGGATTGAAATCTGGTCCTTGCGCTTGGGAAGCAGGCAGTGGAACCACTGAGCTAAATCCCCAGCCCCTACCGCACCATTTTTGCTCTACAAATAAAGTATCAGAAGCTCAGGGATCACATGTCCCAAATCATAACTCAAGTAAGAATCTGAGCAACTATTAGAGGCAAGGGTTTAGAAGGCCCACCATATCTCAGAGTAAGAATAAAGGTTTGGGCTAATCCTGTAGTTCTCAAGTTGCTTCTCAAATCACCTGGGGTGATTAAAAAACTGATATTCTGGGCAAACTTGACTGGTTCCTGGCAAGGCCCCCAAATTGCTATTTTTAGGGCACCCTAGGCGATTCCAATGTGTGCCTAAGATGTAAAAACTGAAGGATGGATAGACTGTATGAGTTGTAACAACCCATGTTGTGAAATTCTGTCAACCAGACAAGTTCATTAGAAGCTCAGTATCCAGGGTCCCCCCCTACCCTGCGGACTAGTCACATTAGCACCGTCTGCCTGGCATGTATCAAAACTGCAAATTCCCAAAAGGAAAACAGATGTTCAGCATAAACAACACTGCATGCACAAACAAATTAGGAACAGTTAGCTCATCTCATTAGTTGGGGAATGATGGGAAACCTCTCCAAATTTAAATTTCCAGATCCTAGCCCAAAGCCAAACGTTAAAGCAGACTTTTGTTAAATTTTGGTTTTCATTGACACAAAAATTACAGCTGGAGAACTACAGCCTGGTATTCCATAGCACAGCAGGCCGCCCATGGTCATGCAGGCATTTCTCAGGAGAATAGACTCAGAACTCCCAAAGTAACACTTTTCAGCATGCTGAACTCTAGCTGTTTCTGGGTGGTAGAATCCGGACTTGTGATCCATTTTACTCTTCTTTCTAGTTTGCTCTATTGATTTTTAAATGAGCAGATACAAATTCCATAAAAAGACATCTTTTTAAAAGGCAAATTACTGATTATAACTTTCAAAGTAGACATCTGAAATATTAAGTATGTGTGAGGTGAGGAAAATAATCCTCAGTTCAAATGTTTCTAATTTATGCTTGGAAATGCTATTATAATCTGCTTGGAGACTCAATTATAAATACTAATTTATTAGATGTGATCACAATTAATTTGTTTCCCAAGCACATCACCAACCTTAGCCCCAAATAATATAACATTGGAAGAAAAGTGGGGAAGGGGTACGGTGACAAGGTAGAGAAAGTGGACTAAAATAGTTAATAAGAGGAACCGATTCTGGTTTTCTGTAGCCATAACCTACAGCAATCAGTGATACATTTCAAAATAACTAGAAGAGTCCAAAGTATCCTGACACATAGAAATGATTAATGTATGAGGGTATGGAGATGCTAAATAGGCTGATTTGATTATTATAGATTGTGTGCCTGTGTCAGATTATTACCCTGTATCCCTTAAAGATGTACAAATATTATGAATGAAGTTTAGAATTGTAGATGCCTTGAAGAAAATCTGAAACCTGTATATGAGGAAAGTCACCTTCCTATGATATAGTTGTTTTTTTTTTCAGGTAGAGTGATCTTCACCTACATTTCCCTCAGCTTCCTCTTCAACTGGATGCTCCTATTTACATAGAAGTACAGCACTTTCTGTGTACGAATAAATCGGCAACACTAAAAGCTTGCTGCAAGGTCTTTGAAAGCTGATTCAGCACATAAATAATTTCAGAATTTTTAAAATCTCCACAGAAGCAAGGATGGGTAGGGCACTGGGACAAAACTGTCATTGCGTTCCCTCTCCTCCTCAACGCATGTTGCTGCGGGCCTTATTAGGAATGCGTCGGAAATGACTGGCCCACTGAAGCGGCCCGCCTATCGGTCAGTAACCAAACTGGCATGGTAGGATCTCGGAGTCTAATAGCGAACAGAGGAGACTGAGGAAATGATGCTCCACTATGCTTCTGTGTGGAACCATTCCTGCGGAACGCATGCCACAGAGGTTTCTTCTTCCATTACTCAACGTCCTTGCTTCTGCGGAAGTTGAGAATGTCCCCCCTGTTGAGGAATCCCAAGACAGAAGGTCGAGCCTTGCCGTTCTTGCAGTCCTGAACACACGTGATCGTTCCTTCCTATTTGGTAAGCTTTCATTATTTGTTTTTTGGAATTCCATGCTCCTCTGGATTCCTTCCCATCTTTCTTATTTCTACGTCTGATTTGCTCGCTCGTCCTGTCCCTCCTGGACGGGTGTGATTCAGAGCCCAGCCCAGGAACGTCTTCATTTTACCATCTCATCCGGCTTTAGGGCTCTGGCATCCTCTCCCGTCTATCATCCTTAATCTCTCAACCCCTGCACGAGCTCGCCTGTGGGGCACCCACTGTGGATGACTCGTTTGCATCTTAAGCACAGCCTGCTTACACTCAAACTTCTGACCTAGCCCTTCTCCCCACCCTACTTCTTCCAAATCAGTGCCTCTCATGTATTCCCTATTTGAGACTATTCCAATTTTCTTTCCACCACTGTGTGGAACAAACATCCTGGCATCATCATTGATCCATTCCTCTCTTCCTTCTATTTCTCGTATGTGACCTGTCATCAAATTCCTCCGACCCCACTTTCAAAGTCAATGCTGACCGTGTCCACTAGGATAGTCCTGGATTGAACAATCACTCCCTCTCGTTTCTGAAGAGCTCAGACTGCACAGAGAGAGGGAAAACCTGTGTCTCTTCCTCTTGTGTTTCCCCCATTAATTTTATTGGTACATTTTCGGTATACAACACAGTTACATTCAGCATTGGGATCTTGTACCTTTACGTGATGTATCTTGGTTCTTACCCTTTCCCCATTCTCCTGCCCTCCCTACACCCCCTCCACCTCCCCTATTTACAATGACTTTGTTTGCACGTTTCCTTTTCTCATATTTTCTCTTTTCCCTTCTTTCCTTTCTCCTACCCCTCCCACTTTCCCTACTCCTTCAGCCCCTTTCTTCCTATTTCACATTATCTAGTCTACATCTTGTTCCTTATTTAAACTTTTAGCTTTTCACCCCAGGGAAACTATGCAATATTTACACTTGTGTCCTATTTATTTCTCATAAGAGTGTGGCTTCAATGTGCATCCACTTAGCTATAAATGTATCTAGTTTTTCATTCTTTATGGCTGCGTAGTACTCTGTTTTATAGAAAAACCACATCTTCTTTATCCATTCTCCAGTCGATGGGCAACTGGGCTGGGAAAACCTGATTCTAACGCACCTGATGCACCATCAATTTCTACTCCTGGATCTTTGAAGAACCAACAAGCTCCTGAAAGGAAATATGCAAGAGCCGTACTCCAACATTCTTAGGAAGACATTTACCGATAAAAAACAAGTTTATTAAAAATGGAGTCCACTTTTTGTATTGGGCTCTAATTTAACCAATCATGGATGCTTCATTTACTGCATTTTCCAAAAAAGTAGAGGCGATCTTATCTGTAAGTCCAAGGACTACTTTTATAAGAAAGAAAATGCACACCTATGTTTAAAAAGAACAGCACCAAAGGCCATCTCTGTTTGTCCCTTCGAGAGCACATTCTGACCAGGTAAGCCATTGCGTATTGCGTGCTATGTGCTGACCCCCCCCCACTCCCCACACATCTGGGGCATATGCTATTATTTTGTGTTTAGATCTCTTGAGCTTCTTTCAGTGCCTTTTACCATTTTACAGATGTTCCCCGGCTGTAGGCTTTGCTTCAGTGCCTAAAGAGATGCATTTAATTAACATTGTGGATTTTCAAGACATAAGTTCACTTGTGCAGGCAGAAAAAGATACGATCCTCGGCACACACGGCCCCCTGCCCCCAAGTGAGAGTGATACATCTTCACACTTGTAGTTTCCGAAGCTGCCTTTTGGTAGAACTAGAATGTTCCATGGCTACAGAGCAAACTGTGTAGGGAAAGACCTTTGTCTTCCTTCTCTAGGTTAAAGCACCACTGATTGACTATGAATCTCAATTGCTAAAATTTTCTTCTCACTGAAGGGCAACCATGTTCAAGCAGGGTTGTTGGGCCAACTGCTTTAGACACAAGTTCATCTTTTGTTTCCTGATGAGAGAAGTCCAACATCGTCTTCTATTCTGTGTGTTGTTGCATAGAATAGGTTTAAGAGGAAAAGATTAGAACAGACTATAGTTAAAGAGAAATTTAACTCGACATTACACCATCTGCATTTTAGATTTTCTACCTCTATTACCCAGCCATGTCACCTAGGCTGATAAGTCTCTTTCGCCTTTACTTACCAACCTTCTTGTCCATTATCTAACAGGTGTGATGTTCACCTTCTCCCAGGAAATGGTACGGAGATCAAGTTTAACAATCCTGAACATTTGAGAAGCAAAACAACTCAAAGAAATGGATAGTTGTATGTGCAGTATGCTAATACTGACTGCATCCTTCAGGCTACATGTTGATCCCAAACTACTCATATTTCAATTCTTGATTGCTGCCTGAAACAGATGAGGGCACAGCTGTCCAGGATCCCATGCCTATTTTGCCCCTCTGACGCTGACCTCTAGTAAATTTGTACTTTAGGGCTGAGTATCATGAGTCAGAAACATCCAGAGATGGAAGGTGCTACATCTTGGAGGACACAGCCCACAGACTAACTTGCCCCACGACTAGAGCACCATTATTCATAGGATGCAGGACTATCTTATCCACCACTAAGAAAGATAGAATGCTGGCATTTGTAAATTCAGATCACACTACTATGAGAAAGGTTTAAATGCATAAAATACATTTTGTGTACAGTAAAGAAAAGAAAGTTTATCAAGGTTTTTACAATAAGAGAAAGATAACTAACAAAGCTGAAACTATTTGCCTGTTTGTGTATCTGTCACATTTCACAATCACGACGTACGAGGAACTATTTAGGTTTAGAAATGCATGCTGGGAATAACACTCTGCATGACCAAGTAGGCTTTAGGAAGGTAACTGTGATGATTCTTTTTCATAGAGTGGAAAACTTCCTGTAAAGGTTGAGACAGTAATTATTTTCAGCTTTCAGGGCCCTATTACTTGTCAGAACCACTCCATTCTGCTGCTCTATCACAAGTGCCACGGTCGACCATATGCAAGACATCCAGTGTTGCTGTGTGCCAATAAAGCTTTATTTGCAAATGCAAACAGCAGGTCAGTCCTTCCCTGTGGAGTGTAATTTGCAAACATACACCTTAAAAGGCAAATAACACCAGACTATCTCACACACAAACACACCGGGCCAAACCTATTGAACAGTCTAGTGGTTTTAAGAGTCAAATCTACCGTCCCTTTGGGGGTCTGAAATTTTACCCAGTGAAAGCTCAGATTCTAACATCACACTCTCTGCATGTACTCTCCTTGGGTGAGGTGGACGAGGTTGGATAAAATCCGTCTCTGTGAATGGCTGGCCTAAAAAATGCAGGGAAAGTCCTCCAAGGTTTTCAAGCATTTAGCCTATTGCTACAGAATATCAGACATTTCCTGCAAGATAAAAAGAGAAAACATACAGAGATGGAAAAGCATTCAAGGAGACACTACTTGATTTCACACTAAGACTTTGGCCCAGCCAGGGCTGTCCACTGCAGAGCAATTGGCTAAATAACCCTGGATATCCACGAGGAGCCCTGTGTATTATTCAAGGTCTTTATACTCTCAAAATTTAAAAAATAAAAAAAAAATGTTTCCCAAGACTTCCCTGACAGGAATGCTTAGGACGGAGAGGCCCTTCTGCCAACAGGCCTCACTGGATAAAAGTCTTCCAACTGTCAATGTTCTAGCCAGACACAAAATGCCGAGAAACAGACTTCTAGACAAAATAAACCAAGATACAGAAGAGTAGGAGGCGATCGGTGGGACACTGAGAAGCACTCGCACTCGACTTTTCTAAAATAAGTGTACAGCACCATGACCCCGGTGATGGACCAAGCACAGCCACCCGCACCACGGCCTGGGTGACCCTGGCAGGTGCCAGAGGAGGGCGGGTTGGACCCAGCCCTTTTACCCGGAATACTGGCCACATGGGGGACCTCATCAGCCATCCCACTTGATGAGCCTCCACTTGCCAGTGCTTTCCTGGCTTCCTCCATGCATAGCTCTGGGGGATTTACCATCTGCCTTGCTTAATTAACCCCAGGGTAACTTGAAGGTTAAATTAACAATACACATCGAGGCAGTGAGTACCATGCCAGTTCCGAAGTTATCTTCTCAGAACAGAATCCGCGTAGAAACAGGATCACACTGGTACGTGCTACAGGGGAAGACTGGACCACGGAGTCTCCCTGGATTCCTGCAGAGATCTCCATAGCATAATTTCATTCTGATGCCATGGGGCACATTTCTGGTTTGCTCTCCGAGACCCTGAACTGGGCATCCTTCGCTGCCCTACTGAATTCTTTCTACTGCGTTCTATTGGTTCTCAAGAAATTTCAGATTCTCCTCCCCACTCAGGCACTGTTTTTGGAACCAGGCTGTCTGCTGTCTCCTAGCTTCCTGGGTACGTCTTAGAGGGGACTAAGCTACAAGAGCTAGCTCAGAAGACAGCTCCTCCCCTCCTGCCCATTACTGGTGATTGTAGACATCGATCCTTCAGGACAGTACATTCCTTTTATTCTCTAAGAGACAGGACAGGGGAAGTAAGATGCCCCCCACACGGGTGAGAGTGGGCAAGCGTTTCTACCCAGGATGGGAGAGTCCCCAGAGGGATTCATGACAAGAAATGATTGAGAAACCCATGCTTCTCCTTAAGGGCAAGATCACACAAAACCGTCCGGAGAATAACCAGGTGCAAGGTGGGAAGACTACTGCGACATCTTGCCTCCCAGGCTTAGGGAACATAATTAACGCGATGTCTTCTTACCTCACAGAAGCTTTGACACTGGTGCTTTCTCAGGTCTCCGGGTTCCTTGCAGGGCTCCAGGCACTGGAAGAGAGAAACATAATAATAAAGCATAAAATAAATAAGGCATGGGTAAAAACTACAGCCACATAACAAGCAAACAAACAGAAAAGGGACTTCAACAGCATTGAAAGAGGAAAAGTATGCAGCCCGGAAGGAAGTTGTAGGGAAAATAATGATATACACTGTCAGGTAGAATATTTTGTATGAAAGCTATGCCATAAAACTTTTAGTTTCATAAATTCTAAGAAATACTTTTTAAAGTTGGTTGTTTTAGATGAAATTTCTTCTCAAAAATGTAATAATAGCTTAGTAGAAGTCAAATTATCAGCCATCTAAATAAAAACATGATTCTCGTGTAATCTTATGATTATTTCATAGATAGGATTTTAACTTTCATCTTTGGTATATTTTCTAATTTGGATCAAAATTCTTAGCTGCACTTCAGAAACGTATGATGTAAAATTCAGTATATATTGCAGACCAGCACGATTATTTGACTCAACGTTGCAGTGGGCTCCTTCCTCCCTGTGTTAAAAGACTCAATGGGAGAGGATTATTTTCAAATATCCAGGGCCAGCCTCAACCAAAAGCCTAAGGGAACTAGGAGATAAACAACTGGTCCCATAGCAACCAGCTGTCCTTCACAGTGAGGTACCACGGTGGGCTTTGCTGTGAATGTGCGCTCCCTGGCGGGCTTCCTCCTCAGACTTTGTTGGTCGACTGTGAGGGGCAGGGCCCTGGGGCCTTTTCCAGCAAGCTCTATTTGGAATCCTGATGCTTTTTAAGCTTTCAAAGGAATCGTTATCAGATTTGAGTCCACGATTCTATAACACTCTATAAGGTCTATTTTTTTTGTTTCACAGATGTCCCATTAAGAACAAATCAATCTTATGAGAATACTTTAGATTTTATATTGAGTAATGCTGCATGTGAACAATGCATTTTAAATTATTTTAATTTTTTAAAAGTAGAGCTCTTTGACCATACTTTCCTAAGACATAAGAGTTTGTCTCTCCCGGTTACGATGAAGTCCAAATGCTTGATTCTTTACCAACATAGCAATGCTAAAAGATTGCAATTTTATAACAGCAATGAAACACTACTTAAAATCACACCTACTTTCACTAGTTCCTTAAAGAGGAATTTTTGTTTCCTGAGACTATATAACAGCAATGAAACACTATTTAAAATCACACCTACTTTCACGAGTTCCTTAAAGAGGAATTTTTGTTTCCTGAGACTATCTCAGAGCGCTCTCATTTTTCTCCCTGACATTGTATACTAGCCAAAAGAATGGCACTGCTCAGCAGTAATTGTACAAAGACTCGATTCTTTTTCAAGCAATTTCAGATTTATGAATGGCACTCCGAGAAATTCCTTGAGCCTGGCCACAGGTTGAGGTATTCTACCACCTAACAGGGTCTTAGCACATACCCAGGGCTAGTTCCTGGGCACAGGCACAACTACTGCAAGCCATTTCACTCTGAGAACCACCGGCAAGCGTTTCTTCCATCTGAGAAACTACGAAATGTGCCTAACGATGCCTCAAAATAGTTATGTACTTCTTGCTCTCTAGCATCACCGGGAATATAAATTGTGAAAAGACACTAATAGAAGTATCTATTGTGATTGGTTTGTTTGTGTGTCTTTTTTTGGGAGGGTTACCAGGGATCGAGCTCAGGACCTTGAGCTTGCGAGGCAGGTGGCGGAACCACCGAGCTAAATCCCAGCCCCCCAGGTATGACTGGAATATAGATGGATTGTGTATTTTCTTTTAAAATTACAACAGTAAAAAACATATTGCCATAAATCTAAAAGAAGAAAATGACACCCATTAGAAAATACTTCCTGCTTTTCCAAGTAATAAGAATCTTAAGTGTCAGTGAGAGTAGCCCCAAACCTCTCGCCAAGAGAGAAATGAATATGAAAGTAATGGTAACACTGGCGGATAACTACATGGTGACGTGCTGGTACATATCACCTCCACCAGTGCCATGATCATATACTGCCTAAAACTACACAAAACAGTAGTAGAAGCTACCAATTTTAGCCAGTATTTTAGGTTTTCACGATGTAGAATGGTGAGATGCATGAAGTAATTTCATCTCTGGACACTTCACCAAGGCCAATGGAGAAAAACTTGAAAACTCAGGTGATAGCAATGGTTTTCTTTCTCCAATCACTTAGAAAGATATACTCTCAACGTCACTTGCTTCAGTGATAATCTTAGACTAAGGCTACATCTCAAAGCCTACAGAAATATGAAATGCATCTACTAGGATGAAAGTTATATAAGCACAGAAATTGGATGTCATTACTGTGATATCCTTAGTGAATAGCCACGACTCAAGGGACACTTTGGAATGAATTGAGAAGTCCGTGTTTTTATAACCAGGACCTGGAGATGGTTTCCCGGGGCCAATCAAATATTGTGTAAGAGTGAGGGGGCCACTAAAGGACCATGAGGAATGACAACTAAGAGTCACAAGCTAAGGGGGCCACTCAATGACGAGGCGACAGCTGTTTTTCACTCCCTTCTGCTTCTCATGCAGCCGCGCCTGCAGCTCCAAACTTTGTAGAAAAGCCAGCAACACCAATTCTGTATAAAGCCACCAACCTGGTATGCAGACTGCATAACACAGTAGAGAGCGTTCTGTCTACTATAATGTGTTGATAATATAAGGTAGCAGACGGGTTATACAAACTCTTCTAAGAAAGGTGCTCTGAAGGGAGGGTGAGTTTCGACTCTGGGGATATGTGGCAACATCTAGAGATGAGTGTATTGTAGCTGGAGGGAAGGAGGCTAGGACTGGTGTCTAGTGGGTGGAAGCCTCATACAGGTCAACCCCTTATTGTCAAAAAAAAAAAAAATCAGCTGCCCCAAAATGTCAATACTGCCAACTTTTGAACAAAAGCAACAGAAATGCAGTGAGTTAGTGCAGATGATACCATTCATTTCAAGCCACCTCCTCCCCAGGTTGGAGGAGTAAAGGACACTCTGAAAACTGATCTCTAATCTTGGGTTGATTCTATTTATTTCAGTCATATTCATGCTTCTAAAACATAGCACTGATGACCTAAGTTACCTCACAAAAAACAGTCAATAATTACCAAATTAAGTACAAAGCATGCAGTTTAACATTCAAAGGTTCAACAGAAATTCTGCCTGATCAAATTCTTCTAACCTGGATGAACTGCCTTCAGGAAAACTGGTCTTGTTTCTGCTCCCCAAATATGAGATCCATTCTGCATCCACTCTGTTATTGCATTTCTTCTTGAATGAATCCTTCTCCACTCAAATCCATAGCTCCATCAAAGCATCCTTTTTTTTTTTTTTTTTTTTTTTAAGGGGG
>NW_022900951.1:5055909-5125243 GCF_012274545.1 Fukomys damarensis
AAACCCTCCCCCCCCAAACCCAGGCCCCCCCAAAGCATCCTTTTTTTTTTTTTTTTTTTTTGGAAAGGGGATGGGATAACTGGGATTGAATCCAAGGCCTCATGCATGATAAGCAAGTACTCCACCACTAAGCTACGTCCCCAGACCTTTTTATATTTTGAGACAGGGTCTCACTAAGCCCCTTAAATTAGGATAAAACTTGCGATTTTCCTGTCCCACTCACCTGATACGGTTTGCCCCTAAACCCTAAGGCACTCATAGGTGAGATTAGTCCACTGATGGGTTTTATAGCTAAATGTGGTGTTGGAAGGTAGTGATTGATTGGACAAAGTGGGTCACTGAGGGCATGGCCTGGAAGGGTCTGTCCCCTTCCATCTTTGATCTTCGTTTACCTGCCTGCCATGCTGTGGACTGTTTCTCCTCTTCCATGCTGCTCTGGCCGGGAGCCAGCTGACTATGGACTGAAATCTCTACAAACTGTGAGCCAAAATAAACTTTTGTTCCTTAGAGTTGTAGGTGTTAGGAAGTGCGTTTCGGTGAGGAGAAAGTAACTGAAACAATGCCCAGCTCAAACAATCTACTTCTGCTGTCCACACATCCATTGATTTATCTACTCTTCAACCAGATAACATTTATCATTTTCCTCCAAGAATCTTCAATCTTTTTCACTGTGTTGCTAAAACAAAATACACAGACTGGGTACTTTATACCAACATGAGGTTTAAATTGGCCCACAGTTCCAAAGACTGGATAGGGTAACCCCATCTGGTGAGGAATCCCCTGGTTGTGCTGCTACATAGCAGAGAAGTATAAAGGGACCAGTCATGTACAAAAAGGGCATGTGCATCAAGGAAGCCACAGAACAGGGAGTGCTGGAGTCACTCTGACAACAAAGCCCTCTCATGGAGCCAGTGGACGCCCCCTGTAGGACCTAAGCCACCCCTCAAAACAGCATCGATCCATTTGTAACCTAATCATCACCTACCTCCATTCATACACTGAAGACCAAGCTTCCAACACAGAAAACACTGGACAGCAAGATAACCTCCAAACCCTAGCAGCCTTATGGGCTCACACTGGTTCACGGCCTACTCTTCAGGATAGCCTTCCTTGTACTTGTTTTTTAATCCTTCACTGGGCACATGAATTAAGGGTACAGTTGAGGGAGCAGATTTTAAGGAACGATGCACAAGCAACAAGGAGGAACAGGGTGGTTTGGTCTGAGCCCTGATTCAACCTTGTATCTCATCAATAACCACGAGAAAGTTAAACGCCTCTGTTTGCCAGTCCAACTACAGTAGCACAATCTCTCATTTTAACTTGATTAAAAAAAATCAGGACAAGAAAGCATGGCTTAACTTTTACAGATTATGGGGCTCTTTTAAAACTATTTGTTCAATGGAGGCTTATCACTACCAACTTAAGGAAAAACAAGGAAACAGTAGAGTTGGGAGAGTTTCAGGACACAAAACCAAATGGGTCTGAGAAAGCCGGAGAAAATGAAATCGGAACTCCAGTTTCAGCATGGTAGATGGAATGTTATTTCTGTTATAACCCATGGCCTGTTTATGCCAATTGCTACAGGGCTTAGTGAGATAATGTGTGTAAGAGATTTGTAACTGGAAAAGTACTTTGCAAATCGGCGAGATACCAAATGTTGATGATCCCAGGAAAGATTCAGTTCCAAAATGCCTTGGGAGCAGAAATTCTAATGTGTTTGAGCAGTTATGACCAACAAGAATGAGGATTTCACATCACAGAGGAAGACGTCGAGAACTTGTATGAGTCAGTGTTCTGGCTAAGAAGGCATCTGTTGACACCACACGGGTGAACAACCATCTGGCCGCTTTAGCCCCCCATTCCATACATGAAGCCAAACGCTCATTAAAGTTGCATTTAACCAAACACTTTCATCAAAGTACAGCAAGGGACACTTCATTGCCAAAACAGCAATCCCAATACATTCTGAAGTGAATAAAGGCTCACAGAAATTTTTAATTTTCATACATGGCTGAGATGCTAAATAAAGAGAAGCCACACGAAAGCAAAGCAGTCAGTGCTCCACATCTTTCAGTTCCTCGAGCACAGGGAGGGGAAGAGCAGACGAAAGCTGCTCACCTCATGCCCGCCAGGAAGCAGAGAGGGGGAAGGAAAAGAGGCAAAGAGGAGGGGCCCAGACCAGATACAGTTCCCAAAGTCCTGTTCCCGTGATGCCCCTCCTTCAGCCAGGCCTCATCACCTTCCAGCAATCCCACCAAACGAGGCCTCCATCCATGGAGTCATCCACTGAGAAGTGAGAGCCCTCGTGATCCGGTCATCTCTGAAAAATTCTCACCGAGACAGATTCCTCCATGCAAGCAGGCTGCCGATCGACACCGACCGCCGTAGATGTGAACAACCTCAAGGAGACGAGGGGCCCAAACAACACATTATTATGTGAGGGAGCGGGGTAAGGTGTGTGATGGCTAAAAGGAGAGATACAAGAGAAAAAGGAAGCCGGAAAGACTGCCCTCAGAAGGCGCCGAAGAGCCACTACGGCTCTCAGCACAGAGGGGCTCCTTCCTCTGTGTGTCTAAGACAGACGACTCCAGTGTTTCATGGAAGACAGATTCAGGAGGTGAGGTGTGGCAGCGAATAAAACCAAATCAGAAATTTTCCCAATGGCACACCAAGCTTTCCTCCATTATTTCCAGTGTCGGAGTGCTCGTGGGATCGAAGTGTCCAAATGTCTGAGCTAGTCTACACAAACAGAACTGAGCGACACTGACATCCCCTAGTTCAACAAAGTTTGGGGTATTTTTAATTTTTGTTTGGTTTGTCTGTCTAGCTGGAGATGCTTGGTAGGATTTGTTTTGTTCTCTCTGCATGTTTTGCTTCAAACTGAGAAGGTAAAAGGAGGAAGACAAATGGGCCCCAATGGACTGATCAAGGTCTCGAAGAATTTTATAGCAATTGTCATATGGAACTATAAAACTTTAGAGAATCAAGAACACCTGATAAGAGACATTTGATGTCATCTAACTCAGCCCTACCCCTCCCGGAGTGGAGACCCAGAACATCCTCGTACAGACAATGGCTGGTGGCAGGAGCAAAGGTCATAGGACTGGGTACAGGGCATACGGTGGGACCAGGCAGCTTAGAGGACGCAGGAGCTTGGGAATGGTGACGCGTGATGATGAACACGTGTGATCCTATGTTCCAGCCACGCTCCTCCAATACGACGATAATTAGATATGCGTGCCCTTACGGTACAACTCTGGCGGCCAAACTAGAGACTCTTAAAGGAGGGCTAACTCAGCCCATTTCCCAGGAAGGGGAGCAGATTAGAACCTGATGGCTCTAATCAGGTCTGAGGGTACGGGGAAAAGGGGAGCTGGCCCAGCCTGGAGGAGAAGCTATGCTAAATTATCTCCCTTCACTCATGCTTTATTTTAATGTCTGTCAACCACAGTTCTGCGGCACACAAAAGAGTGGAACGCTGCTGGGCATGGTGGCACATATGTGTACACCCAGAGCAATGACAGGCTGATGCAGGAGGATTAGAGGTTTGAATGCAGCCTAGATTGAATCCCCAGCCCCAAAAGTATAGAATAATATTGGTCAGGGACACTCTTCTGACATAAAATGTTTTAAGGTACCTATACTGCATAGTAGAGGACTCAGTGAATCTGGTTCATTTTGCCCCCTCCCTTCTGTTCTTTTTTTGGATGGGCTTTCACTGTGTAACACAGGATGGCCTTGAGCTCAGAATCCTCCTGCCTCAGCCTTCTAGGTGCTGAGACTACAAGCATGTGCCACCATTCTAGCTTTCCATTCCATTTTGAAGGACTGATAGGGAGATTTTATTTAAATTCTTCCATATTTCCCCAATCTCTCTTTTCTTTCAAATGAAGAAGATAAAATTTCAATTAATTCTAGTCATTCAAGTATGTTTCAATGATTATTTAAAGTGGCTGAGCTTCTCCTAAAAATCTCCCAGAGCTATGGCGGAGTGGGGCAGCAATATTCTGTGTGGACAGAAGGTAGAATGAGAAGGTAAAATCTGAGAGCAAAGCATTTTGTAAGACACGTGGTACACATTCACGAAACCATTTTCTGTCAAATGCTTTAAAAAAATCAAATGGCAATGGATGCCACTTTCTTGGATATTGCCTGTGTGTAAGAAATAAACTCTGGGCCCTGAGAAACAAAATTCAGCTTTTCATTTCATCTGGGTGCATATGCATAGCCTATAAGAATGCTATCAACGCAAGTTCCCAAAGACCATTTCTTTTCAGACTTTAATAGCAGCAAGTTTCACTGAGAAACTGTAGATCCTTTTTGAAGATGGAAGTTTTTTTCCACCCAAAATATTTCTTTTTTTTTTTTTTAGAGTAGGAACAATTTATTGAAGGAAAGAAAGCTTCTGTCTAAAAGAGACAGAAGAGGGACTTGAAAGTAGGTTGCCCTCTCACCCCACTTTTCAAAGATGTTCTATATGGCAAAGCCATGAGGTGAGGCGGGTACAAAGTGGGATAAACTATAAGACCCAGGGGAAAACTACAAGGTGGGCATGAAGTGGGACAAAACCATGACCAACCAATAAGATTACAAGTAGAGTCACCCAGACAATACCCCAATATAGTTCTTAAAATGTATGCACACTTTTGCCTTTAAAAGTATTCATAGACTCCCTCCAACTTTAACTTGGTACAGAAATCGTTACAATCCCATGTGCTGACAAGTGCACTGTGTCTTGCCAGAATAGTGAAATCTTGGCTGGCAGCTCACGCAAGTCCAGATGAACAATCATGGGAGCTCTAACCACAGAGGATTAGCGTCCGCCCCAGCCCAGCAACCTTCCGCTTAAGACAATTCCACCTCACAGAGCAACTTTCTCGGAAACATTCAAAGGGTAATAACTCTCCCCCACTGAGGCTTTATAAAAGAATCCCAGGCTCATTTTCTCTCAGCAGCTGCTCCCAACAAGGGGAGGCTTCAACAATGAGAATTCTTCTTTTTTTGTTAATCTTTATTAATTTTATTGGTACCTATTAGGTATACAATAGTTACATTCATCAAGTGGGATCTTGTACCTATACAAGACTTATCAGGTTCTTATTTTTCCCCATTCCCCAGCCCTCTCCTAAGCCCCTCCACCCTTCCCTCTTTACAAAGACATCATTTCCATGTTTTTCCTTTTCACAAATTTTTTTCTTTTCCCTTTTTCCCTTTCCCCTAACCCCTCCACTTCCTCCACTCTTTTAGAATTTTCTTCATATTACACAATACAATTATATGTTTTAATCATTATTTACACTTTTACTTTGTCACATCAGAGAAACTATTCAGTACTTACACATGTACAACTTATTAATTTCACTTAAGAATATGGTCTCAACATGCATTGACTTACCTATAAATTTATCTAGTTTGTCATTCGTATGGCTGAGTAGCATTCCGTTTTTTATTTAAAAAAAAAAATCTTCTTTATCCAGTCTCCAGTTGATGGACAATTAGGCTGTTTCCAAGATTTAGCTATTATAAAATGTGCCGCTATAAACATGGGTGAGCACATATCACTGTGGTATGATTCTTTTAATTCTTTGGGGAAGATATCCAGCAGAAGAATAGCTGGGTCAAATGGAACCTCTAATCCTAGTTCTTTGAGGTAACTCCATATTGATTTCCACAATGGTTGCACCAGTCTGCATTCCCACCAACAATGAAGAAGGGTTCCTATCTCCCCACAACCTCGCCAGCATTTGTTATTGATTGATTTCTTGATATCAGCCATTCTTTGTGGGGTGAGGTGGAATCTCAGTGTTGTTTGCATCTGCATCTCTCAAATGACCAGTGATGCTGAGCATTTTTTCATATAATTATTTGCTGCTGTTACTTCTTTGTCTGAGAAATGTCTGTTCATTTCGATGTCCATTTTTGAATGGGATCTTTATATTTGGGGGGCTTGATTTTTTTTAAGTCCTTTATATATTCTAGATAGTAGACCTTTGTCTGAGGAACAGCTAGCAATTTTTTTTTTTTTTGTACTGGGGATTGAACTCGGGTCCTTGGTCTTGTGAAGCAGGCACCAGAACCACTGAGCTAAATCCCCAGCCCTATAGTCTTTTCCTGTGCCTATATCTTCAAGAGTTCTACCTAACATCTTCCAGTAAGTTTAGTGTTTGTTTTACTATTTAGATCTGTAATCCACTGGGATTTCAGCTTGTTTCATGGTGATAGATATGGGTCTAGTTTTAATCTTTGACAAGTTGAAATCCAGTTTTTCCAACACCATTTATTAAAGAGCCTATCTTTCCTCTAGAGAGGGTGTTTGGCTCCTTTATCAAAGATGAGGTTGTTGAGTATGTCAGAAGATGTTTCTGCATCTTTTCATCTATTTCACTGATACTTGGGTCTGTTTATTTGCCAGGACTATGTTGTTTTTATCACAGCGGCTTTGTAGCATAGTTTCAAATTGGGGATTGTGATACTCCCTGTTATGTCTCTGTTGCCTAGAATGGCTTTTGCTATTCTAGGTCTCTTCTGATTCCAAATGAATTTTTATATTGTTTTCTCTAATTCTATTAAATAAACTGTTGGGATTTCAATAAGGATTGTATTGAATCTGTATAGGAGTTTTGGAAGTATGGTCATTTTCACTATATTGATTCTTCCTACCCTTCCATTTTCTTATATCCTCTTCAATATCTTTTTTTAGAGAGCTGTAGTTTTCAGTGTAGTGGTCTTTTGTCTCCTTCATTAGAGTGATTCATAGATATTTCTTTCTTTTTTTTTTTGGATGCTATTATGAAAGGAAACGTTTCCCTGATTTCTCTCTCATTGAGTCTGTTATCTGTGTACAAGAAGGCAATTGATCTTTGAATGTTGCCCACGTATCCAGCTCTACAGAAACTTTCAATAAAGTCTAGAAGTCTTTCGGCAGAGTTCTTTGGGTCTTCTATGTAGAGGATCACATCATCAGCAAATAATGACAGTTTAACTCCATACTTTCCTATCTTTATTGTTTTAATTTCTTTCTCTTGTCTAATTGCTGTGGCTAATGTTTCCAAAACTACATTGAACAGGAGTGGTGATAGTGGACATCCTTGTCTCATTCCTGATTTTAGCGTGAAGGTTTTCAGTTTTTGACTATTTAGTATGATGTTGGCTGTTGTCTTTTCATAGATAGCCTTTATCAATTTCAGATAATTTCCTGTAGGATTTTTATCATGAGTGGGTATTGAATTTTGCCACTTCTTTTTAAGCTTTTTAATGAAATTTACCAACAAAGAAAAGCCCAGGTCCTGATGGCTTCACTGCTGAATTCTACAAGACATTTAGAGAAGACCTATCACCACTATGTTTTAAACATTTCAATGAAATTGAAAGAGAAGCAATACTTCCAAATTCATTCCTGGAAGCAAGTATTACTTTGATTCAAAAATCAGGGAAAGACCCATCCAAACACACATACACACAAAAACAACTACAGGCCGATCTCCCTAATGAACATAGATGCAAAAATCCTCAAGAAGATACTGGCAAACAGAATACAGAGGGTCATCAAGAGAGTATACACCCTGACCAAGTCGGATTTATCACAGGGATGCATGGATGGTTCAACATATGTAAATCAATAAATGTAATACACTATATTAAAAGAATCTAGGACAAAAAACATATGATCCTCTCAACAGATGCAGAAAAGGCATTCTTTTAATTACTGTGTGTTGAGAAACTAACGGAATAAATGAATAAAACAGGAAAGAGCAATCACCTGAAGTAGTTACTAGTGTGAGGAAATCACTTAATAGCAATTTTTTTTTCTCATTTTGGTGCTTTTTCTCACTCACAGGTGCTTTTGTGCATATCATGGAGTCTCAGACAGTAGTGTACATGTTTCATGAAGTGCTAGTTCACTGAAGACCAATCATGCTTCCTTAGCATCCAGCCAGATACTTCAACTGGATCTACCACCAAGGCATCTTAGCATACAAGGGTGGAGGAAAACTATGTTGAATGGTTAAATTTTAAAAATATAAACTTATTACTATAAAGACACATTGTCAAGAACAATGGAGTAAGTGTATTCAAAGCAAGGGGAAATATTTTCCGTATTTTTAGGATATTAATGGAAATGTGTCTCTTACTGTAATTATTTTTTTATTTAAACATTTACCATACTTCCAAACACCCTGCATTGATCAAATGTTTATGATAACTTCTGTCAAACCATGAGGCTGTGTTCACATCCGCCTTATTGATGAATTTGGCTCTACCCTGAAATCAAAATGACCATGAAAAGTCAAGTTTTGAATTGATCCTGGACATCAAGGTAGCCACTACAGAGCAACTAAAGCCATTCAGGAAAAAGGACTTCTAGAAGAGTCAAGAGACAAGAATGATGGGATAAGTGTGTTAGAAGAGAGGGGGAGGATTTTGAAGGAGATTAATGGCAAGGTGACTTTCACTGTAAAAACTTTGTTTTAATTTAAACATTTGACATATTTTTAACATGGCTCATAGTGCTGAAGTTTCAAATCATATTTCCATGATCACTTCTCAGATTAAAAGTTATTATGAAGAGAAAGTGATAATGCCAATCACTAAGCATTACAAGTAGAAATGGAGTATGATTTGGGTGACAGTATTACATGTGTGCCAAATATCTAGAATTTGATAATCCCACAATAGTCACTCAAGTTAATATGTTTGTCCCTTAAGAGATGTGTGTTGAATTGTTTGAAGGTAAACAATCGTGATGTCTCCAACTTTAAATGGTTGGCAGCAATGCTGATTTATTTATATATTAACTATCCCTGCTTTCACACTATAGTTACAGAGTTGGATAGTGGGGACAAACAGAGAAACACAAAAGCACTCATCAAGTCTTATCAGTAAGTTTTGTCTGCCCTTACATAGATGAAAGGTGTGTGGGTTCATTGAATTATTATGATAAGAATTTAATTCTTATTGAACTTTTTGAAACTGTTAAAAATTCATAAACTCATAAGAGTCTTGAAGTTACTTAAAATCTCAGAATTGCAAGGTTTTTTTCAGCGGGCATCATTAACAAATAACCGTAGATGTGGATATACTGGCAAACCATTATTTTAAACATTAATGGGGTGAGGATATAGCTCAATGATAGAGCATTCGTGAACATTCATAAAGAATGAATGATAAGGGATTGTGGCAGAAACAAGGAATTGTGGGAAAGAATGAATGATGGAAAGAAGGGATTGTGATAGAACAAATAATCCTAGGAGGAAGCAATGAATGATGAGAAGGGAATGTGACAGAAACAAGGAATTATGGGAGAGAGCAATGCATGATGGGAAGAAGGGATATTGTGTCAAAGAATTCTGGGAGAAAGCATTGAATGGTGGGAAGAAGGGATTGTGGCAGAAATAAGGAATTGTGGTAGAAAGCAATGAATGATGGGAAGAAGGGATTATGACAGAACAAAGAATTCTGGAAGAGAGCACTGAACGGTGGGAAGAAGGGACTGTGGCAGAAACAGACTGTAAGAGAAAAATGAATGGTGAGAAAATGTGATTGTGATGAGAATAGGATTTTGGCAGAAAGAAGGAACAGTGGGAAAGAACAATGAATTCACACTATAATAATGAGTTGCATAGTGGGGACAAAGGAAGCCAAAATTACTCATTTAGTATTACCAGAAGTTTTGTCTTCCTTCATTTAGAAGAAAAGTGTTGTGAGCATGTTCATTACACTATTCTCCTAACTTTTCTTGATGTTTTGAAAAAGCTAAAAATTGATAAATTCGTAACAATCTTAAAATTACTTCAAATGTCAAAAATCAAGTGTTTTAGCAGGTATTATTAAAAAATAATTACAGACATGGACCTACCCTCAAAAGATTATTTTAAAAATGTTAAATATGAGCAATACAGCTCAGGGGTAGAGGGTTTGCCTGGCATGCATAAGTTGCTGAGTTCAACCCTCAGCACTAAATAAATAAGTAAATGCCTATTCAGGGGTTTACCCACAGCCTAAGAAAAGCCTATGCTACTCATCCCAGAGTGGCCTGTCTTCTTAGAATCCCAGGTGAAATCCTGTGTCCTGGCTTCCAATTACAAACACAGGAAACACTTCACCCGGCACTGGGGTCTAATGTGCCTCCCATAATGTCCATGTCCACTTTGTAGTATATAAGCATTTCCTAAGACATCAAAGCAGACACTCCACTCAATGAAAAAAGCAGATGGATATGACCTACTTCTTAGGCAGCTGCAAACCTTTGGATCCTGTAAAGGTCTGAGCTTTCGGGAGTACTTTGCTCTGTGCCTGATTCCTAGAAAATTCTAAAAGCAGCGGAACCACTCCTTGTTCACTGAAAAGTCTAAAGAAGAAAAACAGATGGTGGTTGGGCAAGACAGGAAAAGAAGGGAAGGAGGTGTGTGCATCTTTTCTCACTTGAAGGATGCTCTCATCCTGAGGGAATGTTTGCCTAAAAATGCTCAGGGGAGGAATGGAAAAAGTATATTTCATCAACACAGTCAGACAAATATTATCTCTACCTATAATTTCCAACCCAAAAAATGCATACATGTGCATACCCATGTGCACACTCACCCTTTTTTTATTACAGCTTGATTACAGGCATGTGTGTCTTTGGCCAACTATCAAAGCAACCACTTAGGTTACTCCAATATTGATGCCCAGGTATTGATCCCCAGCCACTGGCAGCTTTTCCAAGAAAAACTGTCTGTCTCTTACACCCAGAGTCCGAGTCATTCATTAGGCCAAGATTCTGCCTAATTCAGAACATTTCTTGGGCTTAACAGCCATTGTCTCCAGAATGAAAATGGCATTTTAATCTGCACAGCATGCTCCTGACATCCCTGGGCCCCAAGGTTAAAACCTCCTCAGTGACAGACTACAAGTTGAATGGAGATTAGGGTTTCCTTCACTTGAGGCTGAGTTGAAAAGCTTAGGCAAGTCTGCCTCTGAGCTTTGTTTTGTACATCTATTTTCTCCTAACTTTCTCTTGGCGACACACAATTCCTATGACATCATGGAACTGGAAGTTTTGGAGAATCACATCTGTCATATTCCCAAGGTGGGTGGCCTGGTGTCCCTTTTCTCTGTGCTTATAACACAATTAGACATAAGGTGTGTCACAAAAACAATCTGATCTTGCTCTCTATCCCTATGCTAAAGCACATAGGGCAGTGTCTGAGGTTGTGTTATTTATCATGCCTGTTTGTGGACTATTAACATCATTTCCATTTGTGATACATAACAATGCTTTGCATGGAGAGACACTGTCCCTTTGTTTCAGAGAAATGCAATCTGTTTGTCTGGGAGGTTAGAGTAGGTTCTAAGAACCTAACATGAAGCTTGTCCCAACCATCAGACAAGTCAGCAAGTGTGTCAGAGCTAATCCCTTCCAATGACAGCTTAATATCTGTCTGTGTGGCTTGCCTGTCTCATGTGTCAGGCTCAAGGAAGGCATGGGGTGTTCTTGAAAGGATCCAGGGAGGACCTTCATGTTTCCTGTCTTCCTTGCCAGATCAAATCACCCCAGCTTTGTCATCAGAAAATCTTCTCTCAGACATCAGTGCACCCCTCGCCAAACCCATTCAACCTGGTGTTCTGCGGTAGGTCTGCTCAAAAGCAAGGGATCTGGCATAATATTCATAACTTCCCAGAGGTCAAAACAGAGACATCAGGGTGGAGAACATATATTAGTTATGGATGGGAAATCTATTTACAAGAAAAGCCATTCAGTCTTTGGCTGGAAATTTGCACAATCTCACATGGATATTTAGTTTTTGTCTGTTTTTCCACTATTCCCAGCAGAGTCATGTTAAGGTTCTTATAGCTGAAGAAATTCCATTAAAATAATTTAACAATCAAAGCCACTTTCGATCCCAAGCAAAAAGTGAAACAAATACAAACTGAGGAAGTTTGCAGAAGAATGTAGATTTGTATAATTGTTGTCTTGCAGGAGATTTTGTACTGGTCTAAAGCCGCCTTCTTTGCACTCTGAGAAAATTAGAGCTCATGTTTCCAGCTTGTTTCCCTTCATTATGCTCCTAACCTGAGACACACAATTACAAACTTGTTCAAAGATGTCTCTTGTTGTTTTGCATTTCACAACTCAGCTAACTGAGCACTGTTTAATGACTTTATGCTTCGCATCTTAACTCCTTTTTCTGCTCATCCATTAGTTGCTCCGCTGAATCGAGAACTGCAAACAAAGAAAGACACATGCATGGGCACTCACGTGCACACACGCATACATGTGTGCTCATGCACACACACACACACACACACACAAAGCACACCCCCAAAAAGGAAGCTCAATCATCTATAATAAAGCAATGTTATCCAATATAATGTAAAAGTGGAAATGTCCTTTCTGTTTACTGCCCAAAAGTCATTAGCCACATGAAGATATTAAGCTCTCAGACTGTGACCAGTGCAACTGAACAGTGAAATATTTCCTTTGACTTAATGATAATTAATTTAAATTTGGAGAGCCCTATTCTAGCTACTGGCTACCATACTGCAGGAGACACATGGAAAGTTTTAGAATATGTGGTGCCAAAGCGAGCACTAACAAATGGAAAGTTTTGAAAAAAATATCCAAAGGTGTATGTTCAACACCCACTGTAATCTTCTTCGAGGGGCACAGGGAGGAAAAATATTTCCCTGATAAAATTTGCCACTAAGATTCAGCATCCAACTCGATTACAGTGGAGCATTTGAAGGCAGCAAGAAAGCAAAAAGTATTTTCCAGCCTGTCCCTTGCACCTCCTCAGTGCCTGCAGGGGCTTCCTGAGAAGGTTCTTCAGTCTGGTACTGATTCTCTAGAGATTCTCAGAGCAGGAAGAAACATATTCTCTGCATTATCCCAGAGCATTGCTGGACAGCTCATTCCGCCAAGCACATCCAACGTATCAGGAGCGCTGAAGTCCTATTTTCAATTTTCTCCAGCTTCATGCATAGAATAGTTTGCTTTCTTATTTACTGTACCAGCTTGATGTGTCTGATGATCTCAGTGACCAGGGAGCCCATGGAAACATGAATCCGTCCGCTTGGACCTTAACGTGTGATGGAAATGTTAACTGAGCCATTTCAGCACCTTGGGCCCAATCTGCGGAACAAGGGCTGATTCCACAAGGGGCAGCCAGACTCCCGCACCAAGTCTCTCAGATGAAGGGACACATCCAGGTAGAAAACAAAATGGTGAGTAGAATGGACCAGGCAATGGCAGGTGGGATGACAGATTATGTTCCACATAGGTGTGACCTTTTAAGCTTGAAAGTAAAGCTGTCAATTTCCACCATGTGACTCCACTCCAGGAGTATGTGCCTTTCTCTGAGGTGAATGGCATCGGTGATCTATGGTACACAAGCTACTCCGTCGCCTTTAGCCACTGGGCAAAGAGAAGCCTGGGATTTAGCAGACCTCTAAATGTGCTTTGGAAGCACAGCAGGCAGAATGCAGACGTGAACAACACAACCAAGAAAACGGCTCTGTCACAGAATAAATGTCTGTTCCCTTTATTGGAGCCAAATGATCTAGGTTCTGCCACCCTCAAACTCAGATGATGTTTGGAAAACTAATAATTTCATTTTCTCAGAAAAAACACATTCAACAGTGGGCTTTATCAAATGGCAAAAGTCCCCAAAGGAAATGTACTGCATTTGAAGATGATTCACACACGGACTTTCTAACAGACGTCTGTGATATTGGTGACACAGATAGTCACAGTAGTCAATGACTCCTTTCTTCTATTTTAAAGAAGCCTGGAAATAATTTTGCCCACACATGAAATTATTTTTGGAAATTTTGTTAATTTGTTTGCTTTGAGACAGAATCTTGCTATGTAGCCCACGCTGGCCTGGAGCTCAATCTGTAGCCCAGGCTGCCCTCAAACTTACAGCCATCCTCTTGCCTCCGCCTCCTGAGTGCTGAGATTACAGGTGTGTGCCACCACACCTGGCTGTTGTGGGAAGTTTTAGATGAGGTATACAAACCCAGAAATTGGAGTAGGCCACTTGTTATCATAAAGGCCCACTACAGTGAGTAGCATAACTGAACAAGGATATATAAAAGGGCATTTCTTTCACAAGTTTCACTTTCCTGCCAATTCATTCATTTCATGTTACACGCATCAATTCATGAGACCGACATAAAATACTCTGAATCCCTTCAAAAACTGAACAATCAAGAGGCTGCTGAGAACACAGATCACGTCAGAGAGAAGGAAAACAATCCACTGCGCTCCTAATGACATTTAAAGCACTTTAGTAATTTGAGGAAGGCTTTCTGTTTACTTCTTCAATACAATAGAGAAGTCTGTGTATTTATAGAACACATTAGAAACTCGTGCTCGATTCATTAATGTTTAATAGGAAATGACATGGACTGAAAAGCAGAGAGAAGGCAAGGGTGAAACAGGAGCTCGCATGGGCATCTTCTGCAGGAAAGAGAGCCTCCCTCCTCAAACTTGGAGGGTCCGATGCAGCAAGGTCTTCCCAGGCAGTTAGGAGCATTTGTTTCTGTGGGGTTTGTGGAGAAGCAGTTTTCTGCCACTGTTACCAAGCAACGCTGGTAACGCTTGGGCTCCAGGACGACTGGACTCCCAGCACCCCGTTGGGCACATTCCTCCCTCCCCCAGAAGACCAAGTGAGCAGGCGACAGCAAAATGCTCCAACACCCCTGTGTACCGCCCTGGGAGCCAATGACCACCAACAATGACCGAAGGGGAAAGGCCGTCTTTGTCCCTACGGGGGCTTGGGGTTTTCTCTCTGGCTTCCCAGCAGCCTCCCAGTCTCTCCATCACCGCACCCCGCAAGGCTGAGCAGCGAGAGGCCCAGGGCTTTTCATAGCAATTTCACGGCGGGATGAAGAGCAGGGCTTGTTTCACTGGGGACCTAAAAGCCCTCCTTTGTGAGCCCAGGGAGGTCAGGTTAAGCGCTGCGTGGGGACAGCGGGCATCTGTTTGTCTTCGCACCACCATCTCCTAACAAGCAGGAGGGAGAGGAAGAGGAGCCCCATGGCTCAGTTCCCGACAAACAAATTCTCTCCCGCCACTTGACAGAGCATCAGGCGAATGGAAATCCGCTGCCTACCAGGCTGATGGCCCTACCAAATCAATTCGATGAAGTCGTGAGAGAGGACCCTTCCCTTTCCCACAAGCTCGATTCCCACTTGTTGCCCTGAAGAGGAGACAAAACAAAACAAAAACGCCTTGTGCTCACACTTTTCATAAGCGAAATGAACCTATACGACACTTTTAAATTGCATCTCTCCATTTGTCTGGAAAAAATCATAGTTCTGAAATGAATTTGTCTTAATACAGAAAATTAGGAGACAGTATTCAAAGGTAATAAAGAGCTTGCTCTTTTTTTTTTTTTTGGTACCAGGGATTCAACTCCGGACCTTGCACTTGCAGGCAGGTGACAAAACCACTGAGCTAAATCCCCCGCCTGAGTTTGCTCTTTTTCAAGTCTCTACATAGAATGCTTTAATTAATTTGATTAATACCAATTATTTCTACAGGTTATAGATACAATTTCTATTCCAGAAAGAAACCCATGGAAGAAATCATTCCCTAATTGAAATATGACCAAAGCTGGTTTAAAAAAAAAATTAGTTTTCTAATACAGTAGCGTGTTCTAGTCTTAACAAAATTATGCCTCCCCTGCTGTATTCTCTGAAATTAGGTGCTTATTTCCACAGCACACATCCAGAAGAATAGATCTATTACACTGCCAAGGAAATTATTAGAAATGAATACATCAGTTAGACATATGGGCTGTCCAAATGAAGAATGAAGTTTATGAGGGAGTAAACAATAAAAATAAAGTATTTTGTGACTCTCAAGAGTCCCTGTAAACATAATAGGATATGCAGGTACACGCAAAGGAAGAAATTCAACATGCCTCTGGCTACCTAATTCATGCTTAGTGAAGGAGGGAAAGATCAGGTAATGGGGAAGAGGAAAAAGGAAACTTCCATCAAAATGTCAAGTGATACAAAACTGCCTTCCTTGTAGTCTGCTTCTCATGTAACCATCATTTCTGTCAGCCTGTTTTTCTTGCTGTCAAATGGATCCAATTACCACACCAGCAGTAGTATATTAATGACAACTGTACCCAATGGAGAGTTAACTTCTTGATCACCCTTTCTCAGAGAGAATATTATAAAACAGTAAATGTGAGCCCCACAAATCAGAAGACTGAAATGCAAATAACATACATACACATGTGAATACACACACACACACACGCACACACACACACACACACACACACACACAACCACACCAGCAGTAGTATATTAATGACAACTGTACCCAATGGAGAGTTAACTTCTTGATCACCCTTTCTCAGAGAGAATATTATAAAACAGTAAATGTGAGCCCCACAAATCAGAAGACTGAAATGCAAATAACATACATACACATGTGAATACACACACACACACACGCACACACACACACACACACACACACACACACATAAATGCACGAGCTATTTTGTTTGAAATCCTTACGGATTTCTTGAGCCCAGGTGGACATTATCGCAATTATTGTGTAGGCCACAGATAAGTTCAGGATGTAAACATAAATGTCCAATGTAATGATTTTAGAATCTGGGTAACATGTGTGCACCCATCTCAACTTTTCTAAAATGTTTTAACCAAAATTCCCCCTGAACTGAGTTAAGGTTGGTGTTTCATGTAACATAATTCTAGAATTAGACATAAACTCAATGCAAAAATTTCAGGACAAAATATATCCAATAGGTTTGTAATTCCACCCATACTACCAAAATTAGGGCACCAGTTTCATAATTCTATTATTCTTAATAGCCAAAATGTGGAAATAATATCCATCAACAGATGAATGAATGAATATAATTTAAAAATACAGTAGGCTATCTTTGGTGATGAAAACGAATGGAATTCTGCTATACATACACTTCGGCATAAGGGATATTAAAGACATTCTACTATGCAAAGGAGCCATACATACAGGAAACTGCATGTATGACTCCTTTACACTTTAGACCTTAAATGGACCCCAAAAGCCTGTGTGTAAAAGGCTTGCCATGATATGTGGGACCTAGTGGAAGGTCCACAAGCCACTGAAGTGTGCCTTGAAGGGGAATGTGGGACATCCCAGCCTCTTCTTTTCTTCTTGTCCGTTTACTCCTACCATGGCACACCAGGCATACTGTTCCCTACTAGAGCCCTAAAAGCAATGGGTCTGCCCAATCACAGGCTAGAGCCTCTAAATCCGTGATTCAGAAAAATCCTTTCCTCTTTATAAGTTGGTCATCTTGGACATCTGTGATAGTAATGCCATGCTGCCTGACACAGTTCCATTCATATAATGTGTCCCTCCACCTAAGGGGTCAATGTATCAATCCATCCTGTAAAAGGCCAGAAGGTGCGTTAGTGTTGACGGAGGCCCAGAGCAATGGGAGGGAGAGGGAGAGGGGAGTGATTGTCAAAGCCTATGGTATTTTCCTAAGGATGGTAACAAAAGTATTCTATGACTAAGCCAGGCATGGTGGCACATACCTGTAATCCCTGAACTCTGAGAGGCGGAGGCAGAAGGACCACACGTTCAAATCCAGCATGGGCAACTGAGTGAGAACCTATCTAAATAAATAATTAGGGCTGAGAATGTAGCCCCTCCAGTGCCGGGGGGAAAATGTGTGATATGTAAAACTACACCTCAGTCGTACCATTATGTAAAACTAGTTTCTAAATTCATCAATAAATAATGTATATAGAACAATGATTAAAAATCAATCAATTTTTCTCGCCGGGCTTTCAAGTTATAAGACAAAAACTCAATGAGCTTTAACTGTACTATTTTGAATAATTATATTCCTCATCAACCATCTGTATTCCATTCAATGAATTAAGCAATATAGATCGATAGCACTTAAGAGCATGGAATTGGCCAGACTCTCCCCTACATTTCACCAGGGTTGGGATTGGGCAGGTATGGTCTAAAGTAGCAGGCAGAAAAAGTCATCCATGGGCACCCAGCTAATACCCATGAGGACTGCATCTGAACCTCTAAAAGATGCTTACGTGTTTCCCCTTTAATGTTAAGTTTAGAACAACTATTTCCCAGGAAATACACATAATAACTGAAAAGGATTAAGTCTAGAAAATTCTAGAAAACCATTACATTTTCTAATGTTTTAAAGGTGAGATGAAACACATTTCTCGGTTGTTTGTGTAGAGAAATATAGGCTCTTAAAAAATAAATGGTCCCCTGGAAAAGAAATGAATTCTACACACACCAATGTGGAAATAGGCACTCATGGATGCATTCCTTATAATATATAGAGAAGGACTTTTTATTGGACAAAATAAGGATAGGTTTGCAACTTGGCATCACACACCTTGTTTTAAATCAATTAGTTTAGTAAAATGATCTACCATTTCAAGACCCACGAACTAACATTTTCAGCTTAAATTACATGACATTAATTGTTCTGCTTTCATTTAGGGTTCCATTTAGGGCTAAGGTTGATAAGGACATCATAAGGAGGAGCACCATTCAATCCTAATATTACATTAAATGGGGTTTCCATATGTAATTTCAAAATGACTTGATTGTACTATAACAGAACTTAGTCTCAAATGTGTGCTACAAAAAAGATGCATCAGCGTCCCTTCCTGTAACAAAATACCCAAAATAATCAAGAGGAAAGATTTACTTTTGCTCACAGTTTCGGAGGTTCCAGGTCGTGGGTGGCTGATACTGTTGCTGTTGGGCTTGTGGCAAGGCAGCAAGTGTGTGAGGAAGGAAAGCTGCTCACCTTATGGCCAGGAAGTGTAAAGGAAGGGGCCGAGGTCCCACAATCCCCTTCAAGGTCACATCTACAATGGCAGGCGCTCTTCCTCTAGGCTCCACCCCTTAAAGGTTCCACTATTTCCCAATAGTATCATTCTGGAGATCAACCCTTTAAAACATGGAGGACACTGGAAGATATTCTAGATCTAAACTATAGTAACACACAACTCCAGATCCTCTGAGAATAAGTGGAATGAGGCAGAATAGTAGCTGAAAGCTGTGTCCACTATCACACCCATGAAAGGGTATCTAGACCTTCTGTGTCCAGCAGCCCAAGAAATGTCCCATGCCTTCTTTCACAAGGCAGAACAGAGGGTTTTCTTGCAAATGTCAAGAGGACATGAATTGAATGGGATTTCCAACTACTGGCTCCCTGAAGCAATGCTTCTTGTGTGGATGGAGCCTCAAACTCTATTCTCAAAACACCTGAGCTTTCTAGACAGCTTCAGTTCAATATGCCTGCCCAACACAGTGGGAGATTTACTTGGCTGGACTTTGTGTTCTGACTTTTGCTTTCCTTTTTTATGTGTCTCCACTCTCTTGTTCAATGTGTTCTATTTCGGCTTTCCTTTTTTTATTTTTTAGTTTATTTTGAAATCCATATGGGCTCAGTCCCTCTCTGAATCCAGAGTTTTGTGTATGTCTTCCCTTCTGACACGAGGTTTCAGAGACCATATATAAGTGATTTCCTCTGTAGTAAACTCAGCTGGGAGGAATGAGACTCCCACGATAAAAAAATCACTGAATCATTTAGGGCACAATCTTCTCAGAAGTCATGAGACTGGTGACTATAATGCTGCAGAGGAATCTCTGTAATGAAACTTTGGCCTTAATCCCAAGCCATGTAATCAGACACGCCACCCGATCTTGACAAATCTACCAAGGTCCTCTACCTCTTGAATGAAGAACAAGCAATCTGAGTTGGTCCAGTGGATTCCGGGAAGGTCTGACCTTCTGGATCTGGAAAATGCATAGCTTGTTTGAAACAGATATTCTTGCCTCTTGAAAAAAAATGAATTATGAATGTTACTTTAGCTTGATGACAATGTAACCCAGGGAAAAAGAGTTAAGTATGATGAAGCATGTCTTCTACAGATTTCAGTCTTTTATGTTAATAATAAAGAGCAAAGGCAGGTTTGCTGAGTTTGGCAACAGGGACAACATGCATGGGACAACAGAGAAAGTCAACTTCGGGCAGATTAACTTGAATGCTATGGACCTAGAGACTGTGTTGCTAGGCTTCTGAAGCATTTTGGGAGTTACCACATGGAAATAATGCCCTTTTTCTCAACATGAAAACTGACGTGAACAGGAAGGCATCTTCTCCATCTTTGCTGCGACAATGTTGATAAGCTTTGTAGTTAAGCTTAGTTTGTTTGTAGTTTGTTGATGAGCAATTGTAAGTCAAGCAAAAGCTAACCAAAAAGAGGGCTTGAGAATAAAACCTTGTTTTAAAAGAGTACTTCATGTGGCATCTGTAGGCTACTGAGATCTTGAACTAAAGGCATGATGCCCATGTGGTACAACCTGTTGTGTGCAGAGAAAACCATGCTATATCTACCAGCAAAGGCAGGAAATGTTCTGTACATCTGGTGGGAATAGGCAATATTTCTCAGCCTCAGCACTATGTACATGTCGGGCCACATAAAGTGAGTAGCAGGGTCTGTCCTGGGCATTTTAGGGTGTCAGCAACTCCTGTGGTCGCTACCCACTAAATGCCTAGAACAACTGTACCCGAAGTTGTGAGAACCCAAGTTGTCTTTGAACATTGTTTAATTGCTCCCTAAGGGGCAAAAAGTCCCCATTTGAGAACCCACAGTGGAGAGTAACATCTTTAAGAAGAAATAACCCTGAACAATTGGCACAGTGTGCCAGAGAATTGGGAACAAATCCTCCTGATTCTGAAACACAGAATCTCCACCACATTGATTTCCCAATGCATAATCCAGACTGAAATTCTGGACTTTGTGTTCAAAGTCCAGAAGCAATCCACAGTCACACCAATGAGAAGGATGGTAGAAGAGAGTAAGTACAATACAGAAGTACAACCAACACTCAAAAATAACTTCACAGTGACCAAGTATTTCCATAAACCAACACTCCCTCGAATAGCATTTCTGTGGTATTTTGGAATATTTATGTAAAAGTGAAATCTGCTGGGTTTACAGTGAGCTGAACATATTTCTAGCTGGAAGCTATTTTAGAGACATTTTCTCTCTCTTGGCAACAAGCAATAAGCAAGTACAGTTACTATATTCAACCCTTTTTTAAAGACCTCTTGACTTTCACTAAGATGAATGAGGCCAACAAAATGAACTGTTAACATTGTCCAAATTCCCTCACTGCGTTCTGAGTCAAACAAGAATCTGAAATTCATATATTTCAATTATACTTCATTGCACCACCCCAACATGCTCTGCTCAGCACAGCCATCTCACTGGAGGCAAATAATATAATCAAGGACTTCCCATCTGCACAAATCACTTGAAATCCAGTGAAGTTCATTAAATCATAGTGATGTTTTATATGGATAGATGAGCCAATTACAGTAATGTTTCCCAGATTAATTTTCATAATGAAAAATAATGTACATGCTTACAAAGAGGACTAATATGATATGTTAAGATAGAATTACATAAAAATAATTGCATAAGGAAACAAATTTAGTTAAATCAAGTAAACACTAAAGAATTCAATAAGCATTCCAACTAAGTATCTATCTGTCACAATTCTAGAGTCGAGAATAATCAAAATAATTTTACATATTAATTTTATATATGAATTTTTATATATGAAAATCAAAATAATTTTTTCCAGTACCGGGACCAAACTCAGGAAGGACCTTGCGCTTGCAAGGCAAGTGCAGTACCATTGAGCTAAATGCCCAACCCTTCAAAATAATTTTTAAAAGGGCAAAGTTTTTATATTTTGCCATACCTAAATCAGATCAAAGAGCAAACACTTTCTAATATATGTTAATTTTATGTTTGTTGTGTTTTTACTCTATGTTATAACTTCATAAAATTAGGGTACAACAAAAGTAATTTACTCTGCTTATGTCAAAAACCGTATTATTAGACTTTTATGAATCCCCAGAAAGGTCTAGATTCGTTGTAAAACTGTCAGTTTTGGCTTCTGTGCTTGTCTGTCTCTTATGTCTTTCTTTGTTTTCTAAATGTAAAAATTTGTACTGGCGTACAAATTAAAGGATGGTACAGAGAACGGCCAACATCCCAGATGAGCAACTCCTTCAACATCAGGATCCATGCCCCATTATGACAGTTAAGCACTGTATGTTAACTTGAATGGACTGAAATTCTCAGCGGATTAGTAAAGCACAGTTCTGGGCATGTCTGTGGATGATTGACAGGTAGGCCAGCAAACAGGAGAGGAGGACCCACTTTGAACGTAGACGGCACCAACCAGTTGGCCTGGATGGAATGAAAAGGGAAAAAAGGAAGCGTGCCTGTTTCAAGTCTTCTCCATCACCCTTGCACATTAGTCTCTAGTTTCTTCTATCCCTAACATACACTTGTACTAGCAACCTCTAAGGAGGGTCCAAGCCTTCGACCTTGAACTGGGGCTGCTTCCTTGATCCTCTTGCTCTGTGGCTTTGGTCTTCTTTTGTTGAGCAGTAGCTGGATCCTCTGGCTGTCATTTATACAGATGTCCTTCACCTGTGATCCTATAAGCCTACCTAAAATACACTGGGATAATTACACATATAACTTTTTTAATTTTGTTACTCTGATTTAATACACCAATTATGGAAAGCGTTTGCAAAGAAGTGAAGACCCATGAGACAAACGCTACATCACTTCGTCTGCCCTCTCTCCAGTAGGATGCCCAATTCCCTCAGGACCCAGAGCAGTGACAAGGGGTCAGTCCTTCACAACAAACATTTTCCTCCAAATGTAAAATTTCAAGTCAGCAGCATGTCTGGGTCATCACAAAACTACAACTTGGAGACGTGCTTCACCAACTGTCATGCACTGTATTCCAGGGATTTACTTTACCAGCAAAATGGCACCATTATCTCCATGCTCCACAAAAAGTAGACCTGCACTTCAACCCGGTCTCCTCCTCAGTCTGATGCCTTGCTATAGCCTCCTTGATACCTCCTTTTTATATATAAGAGGACAAGATTTTGGTCTTCGGTCACAGTCTCCCCAAGATACTTAGCATCGACGCAGGTACTCAGTGAACAAATATGACTACAAGATTCTATAACCAGCCTTCGCTAAATGACCAATCTCTATCATTGAAGATCCCTTACCAACGGGAACAGACATCTCAAATGTGGCCTGCACGAATCACAAACCAACAGGAACCATTGGTTGCATTCTCCCAGCTCATAGGCTGCAGTGAATTTCCCAGAAAGCAAATAGAGGTAAGGGCGAAGGGCTTCTCACGTGTAGAGCCCCCACCCCACCCCAAGGCACTGGAGGAGGTCTAAGCAATGTATTCAAACGTAATCTAAAGGTAACACCCTCTCATTTCTTTTCCTAATTGCATAAACTTCCAAGGCACACACCTCAATCAACTCCCTTCACTAAACAATTGGCTAGTATTAATCCTATGTGCTGTGACACCTGCCTAGGGGACCCGCCGTGGTGCCGCCAGGAAGGCATTCTGCTGATGGAGACCTACAGCTTTTCCTGGAATGCACAGGCGTGCTGGGTCCAACCTGGGTGCTCGCCAGGCAGCTGCAGGGCATCACAGTATCTTGGTCTTTGCTAAACTGGTGCTTCAAACTATGCTCATACCGCATCTGTATATGTGCTTTCCATTTGCCCTTTGTCCTTTTTTCCAGAGATTTCATGGGTAATCATAAAAAGGCACAAGAGAATCAGCAGTGGCAAATCTTGCTCTATTTGTGAACAAGACAAGCACTTTCCAAAACTGGAGAGAGCTGGAAAATGGATTAAATTACAAGAGTATAGTGAAAAAGAAAAGGTCCAAAATGTAATCCTATAAAATACAACCTGAAAAAGACACTCAGGATGGTGACAAATTATCAAGACCCACAGGAGGCTGTCCTTTTAACCACACTGCTGAATTAAAGTAGGAGAGGTATAGACAGAGGGAGAAAAATCCAATTTGTAGTCACAGAGGGAGTCCTGGGTGAAAAACATTTTGAAAGGGAGTCAGGGCTCAACACAACTAGTTTATCCATGAGAGACATTTCAAAGCCTTCAAAGAAAAATTACTAATGCCCATTGCTAATTAATCATTCTATGGATTCTCATGCAAATGTTCTTGGGATGGCTTTGATCCACACTGACACCTGAAAGAAAGCACACAGTGTCCCTGGGCTGTAGGGATGACCAGGGTGCAACGGCATGCAGGAGCACACACATACTCTGTGCTGCTGCCTAATACCCTGGGAACTCCAGCGGGTGCGGGGGGAGGGGGGCAAGCAGGAGAAAGCACAGCTGTGTCTCAGCCTGCACTAGGGGGTGCCCGATGGCTCTGCTGTGGACTGCTCTAACCACGAAATGTGGAGCCTGCTCAAAGGCCAGTGGCCTTCCCATGCCCTCTGCCTTAAAATCAATGCGAACAGCCTCCCACAACTCTTTAGTCCTCCCACACGCATTAAAAGGAGCACTGACTATGTATTAGAACCCCGGAGAAAGGGTGAAAGTGTTAAGTAGAATTACCTGGAGATTGGCAAAAGTAATAGAATGCAATACAATGGTCAACTCAGTGGTGCGAAAATTATTTTTAAAAATTCTTTCGGAGAAAGTTAAACAGAAATCTGTTTTCTCTGGGCAATATTCTCATGCAATAGGTAACCATGTTTGGTAAATCTCACCTTTTTTTTTAATCTGATTTAGAGAGCGGCATCCATCTGAGGGATGAACCTCTGATTTGTGGAACACTAAAGTAAAAGCACTAAAAGCCATGCACAATCATGTTAGATCTAGAAACAATTTTAGAAATCGAGATGCCTCCACTGGCCTCCTCAAAGTCATGCAATAAAACACTTAGTGGGAAACTGCACATATAAAACTACGCGCATAGTTGCCTTCTTACCTACCTGAAACAAGCACCTGTCTTTTTAATAGTTACGTTGACATTTCATTTACTTTCCTCCACATTCAACTATAGTTTGTGATCAAAAGGATCAAAGTTCTGCCTCCTTGGGTTGAAATATTCCCTGTGGACAGGCAGTTCAGACAGCAGATAAACAGAAAAAGATCGTTAGCAAGAACCTGACATAGACCTAGCTTTCAGCATTTCTTTTTATTAATGATTTAAGCTGACATAATTATCCATAACATGGGAAACAATAAGTTTTACTTTTCTATCAAACAGGAGTGTCTCCATGTTGGACTCTAGCCCATCCTGGATAGCCCTTCCTGAACACACTAAGATACAATAAATGTCTGCTCTGTTCCAATTCTGGGAACAGAGTTACAAAACAAGGATAGCTTATCGGGAGGCAAGAATATTGTGTCTCCACATCCTCTCTCATTCAGCTCTCTGCCCGTCCCACCCCCAGCTACCCTCTAGATTCCCCTTACACTGACTAAATTAGCCTATCAGAATAGATTGTGACCCTCCAATCAGCCAAAGGGAATGAAATCAGCCGTTCCTGTGTTAGGGATAAAAGAGCCTACCCTCCTTTGGGCACATGTGCCTGCTACCTCATGATTACCTTCTGCAAAAGACAAGACAAAAAAGCCCTTGCCCTGTGCCTGAGTGCTTTGTTTCCGACACAGATCATGTGAGTCTGGGGGCTTATTTCCAACAGTAAGAAATGGCAAGAATGACCTAAATTGACAGTTTGTGAGAAGAGATGAGGAAGTAGGGTCATGAAACAGAATCCATGAAGAATCTGATTAAATAATCAGTCGCCATCTTCACAGCCTCAGGAGGTGGTGGGCTCGGTAAGAGGGCGGGGCCTAATGGGAGGTCTTTTGCTCCTCCGGTGTGCTCTCAAAGGAGATTGGACGACCCAAGTCTCTTCCTGTCTTCCACATCCCAGACATGACGAGGACGCATTTCCTTTGCTACCTACTCCTCCCATGATGCCTTGTGTTCCGACAGCCACAAAGTAACACAACCAACACAGCCAATCCATCATGAACTGGGACCTCCAAAAATGTGAGCCAGATAATCCTCTCCTATTCATACCTTGAACCATCTCAGGTGCTTGTTACAGCTACAGAAGGCAGGCTAACACATACAACCTGAGTGTCTTTACCGTAGCAATGTTGAGGAGTTTCACGTGGTAATTTCTTATGCCATGCTTCCTTTAGAGAAGCATCTCAGCAAACCAAAACTATCATCACTTCTCTAGGGCCCAACAAATTGTGTCTATATAACCAATCCTCCGTTCAGATGGAAAAAAGTAGTCTCCACAGCGATTCAGAATACTTGGCACAATTCACAACACCCATACAAAGATTCAGTTTCCTTGAATTCTTCTTTCTTCTTCTGCTGGACTCTCTAGTGCATTTATTTGAGGTATTAGGGTGAGAGATTGAAGAAAGAGAACCCAACTGGCAGTTATCCATAAGCAGCTTAGCGGGCATCTACCCTCATTTTGTTTGGACCTTAGAGATGGTTTTAAAGCAGCCTTCAAAAGTTGATGTGTCAGAGACATAATACCCAAACACACCTGTTGATAGTATTTGGACATGGGGCCCACCTTGGAGTCATACTGGACCTCTCACCTCCTCTTACGTCCCAGTTTTACTCCATTAGCAGACACTGTCACTTTCTCCTTCAAGATACTTCCCAGCATACCTACTTCCTGTACCTTACTTCTGCCGTGTTGTAGTCCACATGTTCAAACAGACAAGACCTTTTATAGTCTAACTCTCAAAATATATATCTCTCCCCAAACTCTGTCTAAGTCTGTAGCAATCCTTCTCATAGACTCAGCGCTCAGTAAGTTATCACTGCTTGAATGGAGAACAAAATGGCATTACATAGGGCTACGGACATCAAGCCAATGACATTATTTCCCAGGTAAGCTGTGCTGAATAGTAGCTCATTTGTTGAAGGCTTGGTCCCGGCTGATGTTGCAACTGGGATGTGCGGGCCGTTTAGGAGGCTTGAAGGACCTAGCCAGAGGAAGGGGGTCATTTGGGGTGCATCTTTGGAAAAGCTATTGTGACCCTGGCCTCTTCCCTTCTGTCTCCACTTTTTGCCACCATGAGATGAGTAGCTCCGACACACCATTCCCTCTCCACCATGATGTTCTTCTTCAACGCAGGACCGGGAACTACTGAGGCAAGCAGCCATGAACTGACACTTCTGAATCCAAAAGCCAATGTGAACCTTTCCTTTCTGAAGTTGATTTTCTTAGGTATTTTGTCACAGCCAAGGAAAGCTAATACAAGTAGCAAACACGGTGCCACATGAGAAGAATTTAATGATGACCAAAGCTGACATGATGAACTTATGAAGAAATTTGCCAGCTACATCCATTGGCACAGACCCTAAACAGAATGAAATCCACAGATTTGCACTTTAGCCCTGTTAAATGTTTAGTCTCAACCCTGTGTTTCGTCTTACTCTCAAATGCAAGCCCATCAGATCCAGGGCCAGAGCCAACACCTCTTTTGGCAAACCCGGGTCCACAGGTTTTGAAGTGGGAGTTGATGTCTTGTCACCCACAGTTCTGCACTACGAAGAGGGATGGCAGTCGGTTGGTACAATGTGTCAGTTTAAACAAACCCCAGAAAGCAGTGTAACCCAAAGGGTGTTCAGTAAAGCCAAATACAAATGTGTCCTCCCTACGAAAAACAACTCTGGGCTCTCCTTCTGCATTCGTCCATATTCTTGTTTCTAATGGAATACCAGAGACGGGATACAATATAAAGAAGAGAGATGAATTTCCACCCACAATTCTCAAAGTGCAATGTAAAAAGCCTGCACCTGGTGATGACCTCCTTGCAATGGAACCCTGATATGCAACAGAGAATCACATGACAAGGTGCAGCGAGTGTGTATATGTGGGTGTACGTGTGTGTATGCACCTGTGAGTGTGAATCGGTAGGTCTCGATTTTCTTCCTTTTATATAAAGCCATCAGGATTCAACCATAGGGGCTCTGTGAGGATGACTTATCTGATCGCAATCAGTTTCCAAAGGCCCGCCTCTGGCACCATAGTCAGATTAAATTTCCAACCCCTTAATACCTCAGAGCAGAGATTAAAGGTCAGCACCTGAAGGCTTCCTTACAACTCAAGCCATAAGGAATGCAATGCAATAAGACACATGAAATAAACTGTGGCCCTGTGGGAGGCCTATCTATTCTATCCACCTCCGAAGACATATGTGGAAGCTGGGGATGTGGCTGCATGGCAAAGCCCTTGCCTAGCAGGCAAACATCCTGTTTGATCCTCACCACTGCACAAAAGTAAAAATAAAAAAATAGACATTTCACTCAGGAACCAAGTCTGCTTCTGAGGGTCTGCTAAACACTCACTATTTTGGGGACTGAAAGAAATAAGTAAAAGTCCTTTTTGAGACACATAAAGAAGATTCTGCAAACCTTGGTTCTTGCTTTACCCCTATCCGGAGCACCAAGTGCTGGAAGAGTCACTGCCATTGAAGGGGTAATTAATTAAACATTTAAAAAGCCTTTGGTGTTTGCCCCACAGCAAATTTAACTAAGGGCCTATCTTTTGATAGTTATCCCAGAATTACAGACAGCTCTCACTATGGCATGTTTTCATGATTTATCCATCTACTTGCCCCTTCCTGAAAAGTCTACAAGCTCCTTAAAGTCAGGGGCTGGGAGCCTCATTGCAAGTTTGGCAAGCCAGTGTCCCCAGTGGCAAAGCCAGCCCAATAACTGTTCTTGTTTTTGTTAACCATTGCACCCTCTGCACCTCCTTCCTTTCCACTTAGGTACTTCAACCCCAACGAGCTCCAATCACCCCTACTGGTTTGTGACTTTGGTTAAAATTTCCTCTTATTATCCGCTTCCCCCTATAAAAACTATCCAGTTTTTCTTATAAGTTGGAGTTGTTAGATTTATCCCTGGAGCCAAAGACACTCAGTAGATATTCAATGACTATCTTTCATACGGACAGATGGATGGATGACTTAATTCTAGGGGTAAATGGATCAACTGGATCCTTATTCTCAGTAGCATTCTTATTTTGTGGGGGGACAGTCATAAGAAATTCCAGTTTTATGTCGGAGCCAAACTGTCACTTCCTGGATGGGAAGTTTTGGGAAATAGCTTCACAGGCCCCCAGATTCCACCACCTGGATTCTACCCCTTCTGCTCTCATTTTGCCTAGAAAGTGACATGCACCAGATGCACCAGAATGCCTGGAGACATGCTGACACCTTCGGAGCATGGGTCTTCCTCACAGAGGTGCTGTCCTTGGTTACCCCTTCCGAGGCAGCTGGCTTGGTGATATCGGAGTTACCCTTTATCTGCAGAGGAAACGTGCCCAGGCCCTCCGTGGATATCAGATGGTACCAAGCCCTCCTAGATAAGTTCTGTCACACACCCACATGTACCTACCTGAGATAAAGCTTAATTTATAAATAAGGCACAGTAAGGCATTAGTAGTAATAACAATAAAATGGGAACAATTATAGTAACTTGTGCTATAATGCAAATCATGTGAAAGTTCTCTCTCTCTCTCTCTCTCTCTATCTCTCTCTCTATATATATATATATATATATATATATATATATATCCCCTACTCCCTCCATTTCTATCCTTCTCTGTCTCCCAAAATATCTTACACTTCTACACAGAGCTTTTGAATTGGGGTTGACCTAGGTAACTGCAACCACAGAAAGCAAGACCTAGGATAACAGCAATCACTGTATTATCTTGTTCAACACAAAGAAAAAGTCTCAAAAGAATGCTTTAATATAATCTGCGGGAGACAGGCTTAGATTTGTCCGTGTTCTTATTCTTCAGTCTGAAATCTCTCTTATCATACAGTTCTACCTTAATAATTATGAATACTGACCCTTTTCATGGACAAAAACGTTTGGGCATTTAACCTCTTACTCACTGAAAACACCATTTGTGTTATCTTATGAGGTAGTCAGAGACCTGAGGGCCATTTTGCTAAAATGATAATAAAATAATAATAATAATAATGATGATGATGATGATGATGATGATGATGATGATGATGATGATGAAAATAGTGAGTCCAGCCAAGTATTATGTGGTACATGCCTGTAATCCCAGCACTCTGGGAGGCTGAGTCAGGAAAATTCCAAGTACAAGCCCAACCTGGGCAACTCAGGAACTTGACAAGGTCCTGTCTCAAAATAAAAATAAAGAGCGGGGGAGATAGCTCAGTCAGTGAAAAGGCCTCATACCATTTATAAAAAATAAAGATGAAGCTTGACCTTCATGTTAAGTTTGTCTTCTTTATTCCCTTCAACCCTTGGGTCAGACGCTGCTGTGTTCTACATATAGGCATGTTAATAATTTAGGGAATGTCTGTCTGAAAGCTGGTACAACAAGATTAATCAGCCCTACATTTACAGAATCGATGTCATCGCAGATGCACGGAATGGTGCCCCAGACGTGGTGACAATCTTAAGAGGGACTACTCAACATTCCTGAAATGTCCAGGCAGCAGAATGGGACAAACTGGTTTTGCACTAAATGAATGTGGCATCCATCCAAAAGGCAGAGATTTGCAGGGACTCTGAGTTTCTCCTCTCCGTCCAGACTTCTTCATAAGTGGAAAACTGAGCTCACTTGGCTCACTTCACTTTGTGTGTCTTCGGCTGATGTGCAGAGCATTTGCGGGGAGCAGTACCACCCCAGGCCAACAGAAAACTTCCTGTTCTGGTGCACACGCAGCACACCAAGTACCATCCATAGGTACAGCCCTGGGCTAACTGGACTGGGAAGAAGAGTATTATACAGCTCTGGATCATGTCGTGCACAAACATGCTGATTTCTGATGTTATAAATTCTGTCTTTACTGTACTAACACCATGTTAAGTGCTCAGAGCTGCTGAAATTCTTAAAATTCTAGCTCACAGATAAGTGTCCTCTGCCCACATCCTTTCCTGAGGTTTTGTTTCCTACAGTTTCCAATGTCCGCAGTCCACTGTAGTCCAATAGAAAAGTCCAGAAAGAAATAATTCCTAGCTTTTCAATTGCATGCTGTTATGGTTAAGATCTAAACGCCCCCTGCCTCCCCCCAAAAAGTCTCATGTATGAGGCTTTGGGAAAGGATTGGACCACAGGGGATCTAACTATTCCATTGGTGGATGGACCCATTGATGTCATCAGAGTTTGACAGCATTTTGGGAAGAGAGGAAACTTAGGGGGCAGGGCTTCATTGAAGGCTGTGGGTCACAGGAATATGAGTGACCTTGGGGTCTACATCTGGTCCCTGGTTTTTTGCTCTTCCCTACCAAGAGCCAAGTGACTATGGACAGAAAACTCTGCAACCAAAGCAGTCCTTTCTTGGACCGGGGATTTAGCTCAGTGGTTCCACCACCTGCCTTGCAAGCACAAGGTCCTGAGTTCGATCCCCGGTACCAAAACGAAAACAAACACAAAAACAAAAATGCAGTCCTTTCTTCGATTTGTCTGTCTCGGATATTTTGCCATGGGGAGGAAAAGCTGACTAACACACAGGCCATCCTGAGAAGCATGATGAAATCAAAACTACTGGCCAGTTCTGCCAAGCCCAAAAAAGGAATCATCTCTTTCTCCAGAGTCTGTACACTGTGTAAGATCCCATTCCCGTTCAGTTGTCAGACCAACTGCCTTGGTATACAGTGCTTGTGTTCAAGTCACCCTTACTTTTGTTTATTCCATTGTATTTCTATAACTGTTGCTGCTGTTAATCACTTACTGGCCTAATTCTAAATTAAACCTTGTCACCGGTATGTACATATAGGAAATAATGCAGAATGTCCAAGCTTTGGTTCTTGACATTATTTCAAGCAACCAATGGAGTCTTGGAAGTTTTTCCCCAACAGAAAAGGAAGGATTACTGTTTATCAAAATACAAGACTAAAATAGGGAGAAAAAGAGGCGCTTTTGCTTGACGTGAGATCTAAGCCTTCTTGTATGAAAAGAGTGTTCTCAAATTTCATTCCAGTTGTAGAATATCATCCTTAATCTTGAGACAAACCTGAAACCCGCTCATCAAATCAATTCATGTTTCAAATAAAAAAGCAGAGATCTGGAGAATAAAACATCAGGTCTTTCACACTGGGAAGGAGACCAAGTGCCGAAGAGAACTTGGGTCCCTCAACATTTGTCTACCCCGTGACCTTGGGAAGTGTACTGGATACCAGATATAACTGGGGCTACTATGTGGTCCTTTTTCTGTGGTTCTGAGTGTAGAACCCAGGGCCTCATGCATGGTAGGCAGATGCTGTACCACTGAAGTACACCTCGGGGCCCTGGTGTGTTAACTTTTGAGAAAAGGACGGAGTACTGTTAAGCGATTTAGTTCCCAAAGGCCAGAAAAAGGCATTCTGCCTAAAATACATGGCTGCACATCCCACCCAGGTCGGAAGGACAAAACCACAGCTGGGGAGAAGAAGAGGATGACAACAGCTCAGAGCATCAGTTTTAGAGTCTGATGGTCTGGATTCAAACTCTTGTCTCTCCTGGACCAACCATATGGACAATGAGACAAACAAATTTACTACTTCCTAGAACTAAGTGCAATGAGGTCTGGGTGAGTCTGTCTTCGCAGAATGATTCAGGTCTATTACATTACAGCAACAGCAATGAGAACGTCTGTGTGCAAAACAGAACTGCGGCTCTACACAAAGGTGCAGGTGCCAGCTGCAGAACATCACCACTCCAAGACAGGTAAATCATCACTGAGGAAGCCACCACCTTTCATCTGTCTTGTCCCTAAACCAGTTGTCTGGCCCATCAACTCTGAGTGAAAAGCTTTGGGAAAAATATACCATCCCCGAAGAGGACACTGTCCTATACTGAGTCCTGTACTCCACAAATCGGAGAAGGGAAAGCCCCCCTCAGCCACTGTGGAAGTCTGTTTGCACCTGGAGACTTGAGAAGGGCATTTGCAACACTTCCTGTCAGAGGACCCCCGAGGGCTGTCCTGGTGGCCGGGGTGAACACTAACCCAAAGAAGCAAGCTTAGTTAAGAGCCCAGTTCTAGAGGGAGGTAACACTGGCAGTGGTTGCCAGGAGGTTGGAGGGAGATGAGGCCAGGTAGGCACAGCACAGGAGATGTTTAGGATGGTGCTGCAGCTGCACGTGATGCTTCACCGGTAGACACGTGTCGGTAAGCATTTGTCAAAACTCACAAAATACACAGTGCAGTGGGCAAATCCCAATGTGAGCCATGGGTTTAGCGAGTAATCGTGTGTCATGATGGGCTCAGTGGTAACAAATGGGCTGCGTCATTGCAAGATGCTAAAGATGGAGCGCCTAGGAGAGAAAGGGAACTTGGTACTTTGCATTTCTGCTGCATTTTTCCTTCCTACTCTTGCTTTTTGCTTCTTTTTTAATAGCATTTGACTACGAGTATAATTAACATGTTAACTGTAAAAATTAATGGGATGCACCATGCTATTTCCACACATGCACACATTGTGCATAGATCACACCCATCTACTTTCTTCTACCCGGGCTCTCCTCCTCCTGTTCTACTTCCCCATCTCAGCCAGCACCCTTCCAACCACTTCCCAATTCCTCTTTTACTTTCAGACCACCTGTTTTCTCCCCTATGTTATGGCTTGTGTCTAGATGTCTCCTCAAAGCCCCATGCAGTCATAAGTGGGGCTTTTCAGAGTTGGCTGGATCTAGAGTGTGTGATGCTGGGAATAAGGATACTTGATTACTAAATGAGTCCACTGAGTGCTTTGACATAATTCTGGGGGTGATAACGCAAGGCCCTCCCTGAGTGTGAGTGCTACCCATTTTAAGGGTGTGGACCCTGGACAGAATATAAGGGAGAAAAAGATGACTGCTCTCGTCACGTCACTGCTTACTGCTTTGCTGCCTTTGATGCTTTATTGCCTCCTACCTGCCCTGCCATGGACTGTTTCTCCTCTGCTATGCCACCCTGCCTTGGAGCCAGCCAACTATGAATTGAAATCTCTACAACCTGTAAGTCAGTTAAGCTTTTCTTCCTTTAGTTTTGGGTATTGAAATCTTGTCTCAGGAATTAAAAAAGTAACCAAGACACCCTACTTTCCATATATGTGGTTCTTGTTTGTTTGGTTTTTTTTTTGCACCTGGCTTACTTCACTTACTGTACTCCTATATCATCCACAGTATGCCCTTGACAATTTCATGGCTGCATAATATTCCACTGTGCATGCACGCGAAACTGTCTTCATTCATCAGTCAATGAATACTCCCAGTTATGATGGCTATTTTCAAAAGGACAGAAAGTTAATGCTGGCTGGGATACAGAAAAATGAAAACACATACACTGTTAGAAGAAATGTTGGAATGTAAGTTAGCACCATCGTGATGGAAAATCATATGGAATCTCCTCAAAAAACTGAAAATAGATCCAGCAGTCCCAGTTCTGGATATATTCCCAAGAGAAATGGAATCAGAACACTGAAGAGGCATCTTCACGCCTCTGTTTACTGCTGCACTATCCACAATAGCGAAGACGTGGATTCACTGTGGCACCTACACCGAAAACATGTTTCTCCAGTCCACATTCCGTAGAAGCAGGAGGAGATGACAGAGTAGGTGTGTGGCCAAGGATCAGGGCTGGATTGCACCTCATCCTTGTCCCTTGCCTTCTGAGGTTGTCAACTGCCTGCACCCTCTAACTGTCTGGCACTCCATGCCTTCCCTGAGCTCCAAGCCAAACACGTGCCAGCCCCTGTCCGTACAAGAATGCTGTTAATTCACTATCAAGGGAGGCAATCAGGCTCACCTCTGGGACCAGCAGTGTCCAGAAACAGAAATCACTCTGGAGTTTTCCCAAGTGGCCATAAACCTCATGCCATCCTGGACAGGTCAAATTTATAACTCCAAACCTGACTCTGTTTTTTTTGAATTAGAGATCTCAGTTACCTAACTATCTCTTCAGTAGTTCCCCTGATGATCTCAAGGGCTTAAATTTAGCATGCAGCAGTGGAATTTCAACCCAGATTCCCTTCCCCACCAAGAGACAACACAGTCCAATCAAGACTGCACTCCGTTGTGCCTTCACCATTGTTCATTCAACTGACTCCATCCTCCTCCTCCTGGTGTGGTGCACATGCATTAGCGCCAGCTCCTTCTGCTTTCTATTCTGAGTCTTGCTCATCTATCCCAGACAGATCTAGCAGCATTTCCTCTCTTCTGGCTTGCGTTGTGCTTCTGTGCATGTAATACGAAACACTAGACTTTCTAAGGTCTGTTCTCTAAGTCTTTGTCAACATAGAACAGTGACGGCGAACTTTCAGAGCTTTCAGTGATATACAAAGAGCCCACTGCAGCATGTGTACCACAGGTTCGCCACCACCCCTGTAGAGCAACTACTTAGAGGTCTTGGTTTCCCTTCTCTGTGTCTGCAAAGCCTTACTCTTCAAAACTTCTCGTGCACACAGATCTTCCCATTAAACCATATCTCTTATCTTTCTGATCACAGTTGTATTCTTTTCTTTCTTCCAATCACTTGCTGTAATGTGGCAGGGCTGCCTTGCTATGATGTAAATTCTGACCCAAGGAGGTAGAATCGGCACCATGACACGAGTGGCACCTTGCTTTAAAAGCGCCTGACATATGACAGGTGAAAAAAAATTTTTTAAGAGAGTAGATGAAAGAATAAATGGTTGGGTTGGCTGTTTTAAAGTAGACCTGAGAAATCTGAGCTGTCAAAAGTCTTTCATTCCCTAAATGTTTATCTATTCACCTTACTATGTCACAGGGAGGATGTCCTCATAATAGGTAAGTATTTGGCATGATGTCAATATACCTGTTTTAGGTTAAGAAGGAACCTCATTCCCAAAGACAGAAAGTGGTTAACTAGCTTTTCAAGAATATCTCATCTGCATCTTATTAGGTATTTAAGAAAGGTCATGTAATCTGATTTAAGGAAAGGTGTTTTCATCTCTACACATGAAAACAATTTCATTTAAATATTTAACATTCAAATATATTTTTTACAAACATCAGTAGGTCAAAGCATGTACAAATCAGATTAAAGGTTATTTGTGGAAAGGTGCAAATCATATTTCCTCTCTGGTTGTTACTGAGGGACACAGTGCTGAATTAATTTTCTGAAAAGTAATTTCCTGCTCATTCCAAAAAAAGAATAGCAGTCTGAAGCTTCCGTATTGAGCAAGGAAATAAACCTGAGCAGACAGCCAGATCCACTGCGAGTTACATATTTCTATGTCTTCCGAAATATTTCTGCATGCTTATAAAAGCAGAACTTATCAAATAAATCAACATCTATATGTAACTTGTACGATGATGCTACAGATATTCATAGATATATGTATGTCACATATATGTGGAAGAACATAAAAAATATGAAAGGAATTCTTTCTTTCCTAACTTTTAAATCCTTTATTTTTTTAATGGACAAATAAAAGCTACATAGATATTTATCATGCACGCTATGTTGTAAAATATGTCCATATTGTGGAATGGTGAAACCAAACTAAGTAACACATGCATGACCTCATATACCTCTCGATTGTGACAAGAACACTTAAAATCTACTCTTAGTGGTTGTGAGGAATATAATCACCATGTTATATTGTACAACAGATCTGGTGAACTTATTCCACCTGTGGGATTGAAACTGTGTGTCCTGTACCAAATCACTCCTAGAATTCCCTCTTTGTTAAGTTGCATTTTAAAAACACTTCAGAAAAAAATTACAAAAGTCCACTGACCGGGCCACATCTGGCCCCCAGCACTAGAAAGTATGAAAACATGAATCTGTCCTGCAATGGTCAGGGACATTTAAAAACCCACTTCTCTCCTGGGAAAATGTCTAATTCTCCATGATCCCCGCCTCCTGGGGGGCACACCCAAGACTCCGCTGCTAATGCCCAGAGTTGTGCATATAAATCCCTCATCGGTCAGCCCAGTGCCCCCTAAATAGGCCACTTGGGACTGGCTCTGAGCAGAACAGTGGGAAATCGACCCACACTAAAGCGGTCCCTTGTCGGGTGATCTGAAGTCAGTGTTATTATCTGTGTCTCCTGCCAGGGTTGCGTCTGTTCTCAGCGCCAGTGGTGTGAGTCTTTCCTCGCTAACAAGCTCTGCCGCATGCCTGTGCCTGGGGGAGGTGGCCAGGAAGGCCTATCTCCTGTCCCCTGCGGAAAGCACTGAGAACCGCATGCCCTCCACCCTCCCCACTCTATGGACCAATCAAATCAGGGGGCTCACAAGCCTGTTAATCAATCACCTGGGCTGTTGGACCTGAACACCAGGGAAAGCCTGATCAAAACAGAAGTGCTTGTGCATCAGAACCCATCCCACCTACCCAGGCAGGAGAGCAGAACTTCCACTCATCCTTCAGCAAGCAGACTAGAGCAAAAGGGCATTTTCTCAATGGTTCTGCTAAAATAACAGACAGCAAAGAAATTAAGATCGATGGAGGCAGCGCAGAACTAAATAAATATCTCCTATGGAAAACCAAAACACTATTGAGCTTGAGATACAGACTTTACAGCACCCAAAATATCTATGGTAAAAGGCAACTCTTTTTACATGATATTTGTTACTTTAGAAGTCTTTTAGCCTCCAAGCATAAAAGTGATGTAATGCGATTTTAAGATAAAATCTTCAGTTTGAAATCCCTGTCAGGCTACCATCAAGTCAAAACTTGGCATTAATTTGGAAACTTATACTCAATGCTTTATGTACGGCTTACAGCTTTTTTAAACAATAGGTAAAAGTAAAATTTGGCAATTTTGCCCACTTATTCGTTTCATCAGGAATGGTGCTTTTATTCTTTTTCACCGTAACGAGAGATTTTTATACAGCTTGAGGTGGCTTCAGAGACTCACAGAGCAATGCAAGTTGGCAGTTTTACCACTTTCTGTCCGCTGTACTACAACTTTCATCAGAAAGGAAAGTCCCTGGCAGGAAGGAATGGACAGTTTTTCCAAAGGCTGTCGAGAAATGTGCCCCAGTTTAAACAGAGAAAGCTGGGGACAGCCTGACACACACTGGCTTTGTCAGGATGATATCCAGTGACAGAAAGGTCGCTGTGAAGGAAAACTCCTCCCAGCACCCAGCCTCTCCCGCTTCCAGCTGCCTTCACTGTGCTGGATTTTGAGAGTCTAAAGAAAAGGGGAGCGAGTTCTCTTCTGCCTCTGAGCGGGAATTAGTTAGTTTGGATTTTGCAACGATCTCGTTGGGGTCCCCAAATCACGCTGCAGAGAGGGGTGCTGAATTTATTCTCTAGGCTGAGCCGTGATCTCAATGTGCAATGCAAGACCAAATGTGCACAGGCTTGGGGCAGGGATGTGCAGGGTCTGGAGAGGGCTGTGGAGGCTGGAATGAGCTTGACACCTCCGCAGGTGACCACGGCTCTCCCACCTCCCTGAGCTCCTTTTCCGATTCTCCACCTTAGCCCTCTGCTCCTGAAGTATCCAACAGCCTGGTCTCACATTCCACTGCCAACACTAAAGGAAACTTCACAGGCTTCTGAGAATGGGCCCGTAAACAGATCCATAATCCCACGGACAGAACCTTTTGGCACAATTCTTTATAACAAGAAACTCATGGTCCAGATTTAACATGGGAAGAATCTGTGAAACCCTTTTGATTTCACGTGATAGAAAAACCAGAAACAGAGTCAGCCTACAAATCTGTTCTGCGATGGCAGAAAAATGCTTCTGCTAAAGCCTCCACAAAAGTATGTATGCGTCCCACGGAAAAAAGTATTTCTGGCTTTTTAATTATTTTTAAGTTGGTAAAAATAGCTGTTTGTGGTCTCTTTTCCTGTTTCTGTTAGTATTTCTGTGATCCTGTGAAGTCAGGCTTACAAAACCAACCAGTTTCGTGAGTAAAACAAAAACCAGTCTTTAAAACAACCAACCATACTAATCAAGTACTGTGCTTATCTAGTCCTTAGATTTTGTTTGTTTTTGTGACGCTAGGGATGGAACCTCCAGCACACTCTACGCACGCACTCCTCCCCTGCCCTTATTTACTCTTTAGGCTCAGAATCACATAAATGATCCAAATACTAAGTGTGTAACCGAGGAGTTCCTAGTGAGGTGCACATGCTCCCTTTGTACAAAGTTTGTGTTTCATGCCTGTGAATTCCTACCTCACCTCTGAAATGTGGGGAAGCACAGGAACCACAGAGAAACTCCAAATGAATTATCTAAGGCAAACTGTAATGGCCATGTATTTTATCTCTCCACTAGGCTCCGTGTGTCCTCACTTCTGTGTTTGAGTCTTCTCTTCCTTCCGTATAGTGAGCAGGAAGCATTGAGCCCAAAAGCAAATCCTCACCATGTGAGCCCCTTGTAACTGAAGACTCGGACTTCCCAAATAGGGCGTGAGGTACACCAGTAAGTGTGTAGCATCCCTGGGTTACTGCCTTGCGTCCTCTCTGAGAAATGAGCTTTGCAGAAATCCTCATGCTATTAACTTGGCACCCTTCAGCAAGCATAAGTTTGGGGGTGGGGTGGGAGGGAGAGATGACACCCTAGTGTTTTGCAACATAGAGTATTCTACTTTTTCATAAGCAATGTTTTCAGCCCAATGATGTGGTCAAATGCAAACTGATTATGTGCTGCCTGAAACATTCTGAGTGGCAAATCAGAGCGTGTCTTCTACTATATCTCCTTCTACTCTCCCTCAACTCTCTAAAAAAGCCACGCTAACCATCTCATCAGCAATCACCTCCTCTGTTACCACTCCAAAAAAAAAAAAAAAGGCCACTCCGATGTTAAATAAAGCTTCAGGGCGGGGGACTGACAGCCATAGCTTCACTCCGAAAGCAGATCTGCAATAGCTGTGAACCCTGACCACTGGTAGAACGAAATCATGAAGCTATTTGAATGGAAGCTGCCTGTGTCATTGGTCTCTAAAACTAAACTCTTCTCCCTCGGCAATCAATCCAAATCAGAACTAGTTAGGAGAGGTCTCCTTGGGTGTCCAAATGTGCCTTACTTTTGTGAACAAAATGCTTTTTATGACTGGTGTGTTTATTTTACTATAGTGCCCAAGCCACCTTTAGTTTGTAGGGCCACCAATTTACTTAGTGTACAGTATTGAGTTTCGTGTACATCTGGTCTAATAGTATATATCCTCATCAAAAGAGTTGGCTCAACACTACTTAACAGTTTAAAGATATCTCTTCCAAGTATTCTCTTTAGAGTAGAAACTAAAGGTAAACTAATGCAGGCAGTATTACCATTGCTTGCATAAACTACTATAAGGCAAAAACAAAAAATCTTTCCAAAACAAAAAATAAAATGATCTATTTGATATTCTTCATAAATGGCCATTAAGCCGTCCATAAGCTCTGTTGAACTGGGAGAAAAACTTTCCCTTTAATGAGATGTTCTAGTAAAATATGACCTGTGAGTACATGAAGATCTGTAGCTGTCACGTAACTGTCCGGCATTTTTTCATTTTTATTAACGTAAGTTAACAAAACATATTAATAAGGTTCAGTGTGATCTTTTAACTCATCAAAGCCAGCCTTCCTCTACCCACTCTCCAACTCTCTTCCCACCTTCCAATAATCCTATTTTAATTCAAATTAACTCTTTGTATTGTTTTTTACTTCCTCCTATGAGAACGGAAATGCCATAAGCCTCTTTCTGTGCCTGGCTTTTATCCTTTAACATCATGACCAGCTGTTACATCTATTTTGCTGCAAATGCCAGGATTCCATTCATCTTTATGGCTGGATAGTATTCTACTGCGTACCTAGACCACAGTTTTTCTATGCGTTCACCCACTGATGGGCACTTAGGTGGATTCCAGGTCTGAGCTACAGTGAATGGTGCTGCTGTAAACATCAACGTGCAGGTATCTCTTCAGCATGCTGACTTTATGTCCTTAAGACATACACCCAGAGCAAGAAAGCGAGATCACAGGGGAGCTTTACTTTTAGTTTCTGTGGTGCCTCCAGTCTGCACCCCATACTGGCTCTACTCACCTACACTCCCACCAACAGTACACGAGAGCTCCCCTTCCTCTGCATTATTGTCAGCATGGTATGTTTTATCTTTTTGATAACTGTCATTCTTACTAGACATTTCAGTGCCACCATCAGGGAAATCCAAAGCAGAATAACGATAATGTACATTTTCCTCACAGCATTCTTTCTATGCCTTTCAAAACTGGCCGTGGAAAGTCAGGATGTAAAAAATATTCTGGAGGACAAACAGGTAGGGATGTACCTCAGGGGTAGAGCACTTATCCAGCATGCGGAAGGCCCTGGTTTCCATTCCCAGTGCTGAAAAGGACCAGGTGGGTTTTTGAGAACCAACCTACCTCTGATGATATCAGTAGCTGATGAATCAGTAGAAACTTTACTATAGTAAGGGGTGCAAAGGGGGCTAGGTCACAATCCAGAAGATCTAGGCTGCACCGCCATAATGCCCACATCAACAACAAGCCCACTCTCTACTCGAAAACATACTCATTTATTCACTATGAAGACAGACAAGTAAATCACTTACACTTTCATTTTATCATCTGTAAAACAGAGTCTCACTTTTTTTAGAACTTTGCAGAAATGAAACTAGGCAACTAATACCAAAATACTCATCAACTGTGGAATGTGTCACAAGGAGTAGCATTACCAATAATATGATGTCACTGGCCATCGCAACCGCTGAAGCTGAAGCCAGACAGCACTCATGGAAAAGCAAGTTAGAATCTGTATCTCTTCACAGGAACATGCGGTCCCTGCTCCCATTTTCTGCCCGCACCCTTACTTCTGTCTGTCTGTCTGTCTGTCTCTCTCTCTCCCTCTCTCTCCCGCTCTGTCTCTCTCCCTCTCTCCCCCTCTCTTCATCCTTCTCCCTCAACATATATTTCCCCTCCCCACCCCGGCTCTTCTCCATGTATTTTCACTCTGTTCTCAAGTAGAGTCCCTTTACCTGATGGAAAGCGTGATTGTATGTGTCAACCTCTAGGGATTGTCACATAGATCTGTCAGCCACCATGGGTGGCAATGTTCCACACCTGCACTGACCAATACCATGGTGTCCAACTTCATGTGGACATTGGACCCTGACTGACCTGGGGCTGATGGGAGCCCCTCAGCTCTATCACTCTTGGTCTTCTGAGGCAGACCTCCCTATGGTGGGGCTGCCCGAGCGACAGAGATGCACTCACAAGATGCCAACAGCACCTGCTGCCCAGTTGGAAAAAGCAAATATGTCCCCAGTTATTAGCAAAGGTCCCCCGGGGTTGGGGGATGGGGTGTAGCAGGCATCATGACATCTACTGGAAAACCACCAGGCCAGTGTAATGGAGGACTTGCACCACAATCATTTTCAATTTCAATTTAAATAGAAAAATGGGGCTGGTGGTTGCCACATTGAACAACATCGCCTTAAAATTTTCTGAGATGAAATTAAAATTTTATTACAGTTTATTGAGATTTATAAAGAGCCAGAAAAAGACTATCCAGTTTTGTTGGGAAGTTTAGACTAGTTTTCTTCTGGAAGGGTTAGGGTGGGTTAAACGGTGTGAGCCTCTGTTTTACTTCCAGATGGTTATTCATTTGCAGACACTAGCTGAGAGCAAGGAGAGCCCATATCCCACATATCCCAGCACTGTGTAAAAAGGGTACAAAAGCAACCATAAAAGGTGGGATGGCAGGCGCCACAGGGGTTTTATATCCAGACCAGCCACCCAGGGAGGGAGTATTGAGAGGGACAGATATCTATCAGGAGGAAGCTCCAGCAGCAAAGAAAAGCTTAACAGCCGTGACCATCCCAAGCTGGATTCCTGATCCCTCCGGACCTGGGAGCAGGCCAGGACTGTGTTCAAGCAGCAGGAGTGACCTAACCCACAAAGCTCTGCCTTGGTCCCCGTGTCCCTCATGACACAGTCATCCAACGCCACTGGCATGTTAAAGATGGGTGCTACAGAGAATGGAGCCCATTCCTCCTTTCCAAATGGGAGAGACAAAAAAAGTCCTGCCAGTTAACCCCAACCAGCAAACTTTAGGCACCATAAATATTATTTGAGCTGAATCCATTTTTCTAAATGTAAAATGAGGAAACAAATAGCTGATTCCTGCGGTCCTTTAGAAAAACTGTACAGAGCCCGAGACCAGCATATGCCCCACGCAACCATCTCCCATGCTCTAAACTGCAACCTCTTTTACTGAGCTCGGCCAGTGCTGGTGTGCGAAGACACAGGAAGGAGCAAAAGATTGTCCTGCCTGCCCTTCAGGGAGCTCATCGGAGCTCTGGAGGCCACGACCCACAGCAGATCTGCTTCCCAAGGAGACAGCGATCACTGATCTGAGCAGAGAGACACACGAAGAGTTACCCACGCTCGCGCAGATGAAAGGAGCCATGTTGGAAACTCACCCACAGGCGAGAGCACTCAGACTCCACAGGTCATATGATCTGGACGGAAAATGCTTCCCGCCCTGAGCTGAACAACCCCCAAAAGATAGCAATGCAAACAAACAACTCTAATAACCAAAAGCAACCATCAGTCATCTACTGGGTTCCAGGGCCTTCCTGGTGAACAAAAAGCATCGGTTCTTATGTGTGGTTATTCAGCTAAATGATGACACTGCACGGCCAATCACCATTTCAAGCAAGCATTTAAAATTTAAAGTAAGCAAAAACAATGATGATTAATGAACGTTGGCCTAAAAGACTGCAGCACTGTGAAATAAGTCAGACAGTAAAGGCTGAACCCTATATGAGTCCCCTTACGTGAAGTTCCCCGAGTAGTCAAATCCATGGGGACAGAAAGTACAAAGATGATTATCAGGGGTTGGAAAGAGTGAGTGGAGACTTAGTGTTTGACGGTTTAGCACTGAAGTATCCGACGGGAAAGAAATTCATGTTCTACCCGTAACAGCTCTATCTTTAAAAGATCCTGGAACTCAGCTTATCGGAATGAATTTTAGTTTATGATGCAATTTTTTTTTAAAGCATACCTTGGGGTGCAGAATAATTTCCATTAGGAGCAAAAATAAGCAAACATGGCTACGCTTGGGAGCGTGGAAAGCTCACAGCGCTGTGTGACAGGACGACCCTTGTGCTCACTGGCAGTGTGCTTCCAGACGGGACGCTCTCTTGACGCCCTCAGCTTTGTCAGTGAGGCTCACTGCTGCTCAAAGCAAGGGCCACGGGCACGCAGCATCAGATGGGCCTGCACTGGAGACGGCAGACCTACAGCCTCTCCCAGGTCTGGGGAGTTGGGGTCTGCATCTGAGCACCATCTCCAAGGGCTGAGTTTTAAGGTCTGAGGAGCTGTGGTACAGCCACGGGCTCCAAAAAGGTGGGTCTTGGCACCTCAGTAATGTGTGGTCTGAAATGGTAAACTAGGAATACATGTTGCATAAGTAACCCCGGACACAGTCTAGAGGATTCGACTAGAGCGCAAACCTCACACGTGTGTGTCTATGCAAAATTCCTATACTGGCAAAGAAAAAAAAAAAAAAAAATGGAGTAGAGGTAGCCAAAGTCAGAAAGCTCTCTAGCTGTGCCCAAGGAAGAAGCCAGGCATTAGCCAGAACAGCATGTGAAATAATTTCAAATCAATCGTGTCTGGAAGAAGAATTCTTTCTACCACAGCATTATGCACAGAGTGTATACTGTATAAACGTTGCCCTAATCTTCAAACAAAACATCCCATCACTCTGCCTACTCCCCAGAGAGAGACCTACACCGGGGAAGCTCCTGGCTCACAGGACACTCAGAAGTACGTTTCCAATGAGGTGCGGAGAAGGGTAGATTGCCTGGGCAGGAGGCATCATCACTTTTCCTGTGCGTTAGTCTTTATTTCAGATTTGGAGCACACGTGTGACTTAAAACATGTCCCACGGCTACTGTTATTAGCAAGTCTAGAAAAACGTCTAATGAATACCACCACTCCTCGTCATCAGTGATCCTGCTGGTAAGGCAGACTACGTACTGAGCCGTGAGTCTCTGCCCTCCCCAGAAAAGCAGGATACGGGTGATGTTGTCACCCGTGGTTCTGTGACTTGCCTGGCCGAGGGAATGAGCGGAGAAGTGATAAGTGCTGTGACTGAGCAGAAATTGTGAAGAGGTTTTGCAGGTTTCTGCCAGTCCTCTTTTCCTTCACCTCAAAATAAGCGGAAATGTCAAGTGGTACACGAGAAACAGTAAACTTAGCTGAGGTTCTGGAATTTTCTACATCATACTTTACCAAAAGCTTAATGAATCCAGGCCCGGTGTGGGACACACCTGTCATCCCAGCAGTATGATAGGCTGAGGCAGGAGGATCACAAACCCAAGCCCAGTCTGGGCAATTTAACAAGACCCTGTCTCAAAGTAAAACCAACCAAACAAACAAACGAACAGCTGGGCATGTAGCTCAGTGCAAAGGTTCTGGGTAAATTCCCCAGTACAAAAAGAAAAGGCCTAATGATGTGTCTGCTAATATTAAACAAAATAATCATTTTCAGACATCATTTATTTGCCTCCAAACTTACCTTTTTTTTTTTTGTACTGGGGATCGAACTTGGGCCCTTGTGCTTGCAAGGCAGGTGGCGGAACCACCGAGCTAAATCCACTGAGCCCTAAACTTACTCTTTAAGAAATACAATAGTGAGATGGGGGGTCCTAACATGTGAGAAGCACTGGGTTTGATCCTTGAACCTGAGCAGCGGGTGGGAGAGACAGACAGACAGATAGAGACAGACAAAGACAGAAAGCCGGAGGGAAGGGAAGGGAAAGGGAGGGGAGGAAAGGGTAGGGGAAGAGGGAGATAAAAGCAATCACATACATTATAAAGGTTTGCGAGGCCCTGGGTTCCATCCCTAGTACTGCAAAGGAGAAACATTACATTCTATCTTCTTTATAAGACTGGCTATATGCTAAGTAAGTATGTTGAGATCCTTAAGTCTCTGCAGACATATGATCTTCTAAATCATTTACAAGACTCGCTTTTAGTTACTTTTTGCACAAACATTTTCTCATCCTTCAAAAGTGTTACTTCTGTGGTTAAACTCATTGAATAAGGAAGTGGAGCGGAGCCTACCAGGGACGGAGCAAAGAGTAACTGAGGGGCTGCCATTTACTGAGCATAGTTTCAATGTCGCAGGAAGGAAAGGCTCTAGAGATCTGCTACACAAGTGTCACTATAAAAGAAACCACTGGACTGTACAGTTAAAAATGTACATTTATGCTATGTGCTTTGGGAGGGGGTTGTTTTTGCAACACTGAGATTCTAACCCAGGACTGCGTGCATACTAGGCAAGCATTAGATCACTGCATTATACCTCAGCCCCTTTATGAGTTTTGAAGACCACACCAAAAAATACAATTGAAAATTACTTCCCCTACCAGAAGAAGAGCCACTTAGTAGAAAGAAACTTGAGTTGCAAAGCAGGAGCTTTCTTTACCACACTTTACTGATAGATATTCAAACTATATTTCCCTTTGATTGCTATAATAATAAAATTGGAAACGAGGACATTTTTGGATAAGGATGTTTTTGTTGGTGAAGTAAAGTTTTAAAATTGCTATTTAGATGAAATAATCGAGGAATCGGTCTGACCAATCTAATCTACTGTGGTCACTGTCCCCATTTTATACCACTCACATGACAGCCACTGGACCATTTTATTTATTTGTTTATTGGCTTGTTTATTTACTTACTTTAGAGGTAGGGTCTCACTATGTAGTTTGGGCTACCCTTGATCTCACTGTGTAGCCCAGGCTGAACTCGAACTCCTAGCGATCCTCCTGGCTCAGCCTCCTGAGTCCTGGGAGTACAGGTGTGTGCCACTGAACCCGGCTGAGGCACTGTCCCATTTTACCTACCTTGTCGGCCGCACTGCACTCAGCTCATATCCAGGATACATCTGATCTGCCCTAGTGTTTCTCATACTGGCCTTGAGCACTGGGCTACTTAGCCTTCCGCCACTATAGCAAATATCTGAAGCAATCAAGTTATAAAGAGCAAAGGTTTATTTTGGCTTACAGTTTCAGCGGTTCCAGTGCATGGTCAATTGGCCTGGCTGCTTTCAACCCATGATGTTACAGTTTGTGTCTAGATGCCCACACCCGCGCCCCCCAGCCTCAAGCAGTCATAGGCGGCTGGAGGTGCTGGATCTAAAGTGTGTGATGCTGGAATTGATTCATGGTGTAATGTTAGCACAAGGGCACTAGGCTTAAGGGTGTGAGTCCTAGCTACCCACCTTAGCCTGAATAAGAGAAACAGTCAGAAAGATGCTGTTAAGTTCCCCTGCTGCTTTGCTACTCTCTGCCCGCGCCCCCCAAAGTGTTCTCTAAGATACCACCCTGCCTGGGAGTCAGCTGATGATGGACTAAAACCCCTACAAACTGTGAGCTGAATAAACTTTTCCTCTTTAACTTTCGATGTCAGATATTTTGTCTCAGCAATGAGAAAAAAGTAACTAAAACACATGGTAGAACCAAACTGCTTGCTTCACGGCAGCCAGGAAGCAAAAAGAAGGAGAGGAGGGGCCAGTTGAGAGCTATACTCCATTGACCTCAGTTTCATCCAGTAGACCCCAGCTCTTAAAGGTCCCACCACTTGCCAATAACGCCACAGAGTAGTGACCAAGCCTTCAATATACAGGCCTTCAGAGGATTGCGAGGGCCAGATCATTACAAACCTGAACAAAACGCATCACAATGTATGACTGGGTTGCTATCGGTCCAGAATATAACACTCCAAATAAGGCACTTTTGCATAAGGATCATCTTGAGTTAAAAGCAGCGAAAAGCAGCTCTGTCCTCCCATTTTCTACCTAAAAGCAGAACACCAACTTTCCCCTTTGGCAAAAGTGATATCAATTTCCATTTGAAAAATGTATCCCCTCTCCTATACTGGGAAGGGAACAATAACTTATCTTTATAACAAATCTTACTTTTAAAGAACCTTCTCTACCATATATTTCCTAGGCACCTTCCCCAACCTCACCACCCCCAAAGAGCCCATAGTCCATCCTCTTTTATTAAAATGGCCCTTCAAAATAAATTGCCCTTTGTAAAGATGGTATATAAGCTTCCAAGTCCACTTAATTTCCTGGGCTCTTACTTCCTTTTGATGATGACCTGGATCAAATAAAAATATCAAATACAATTTATGTGTGTTTTCTCCTTTAAGAATGTTTTGCTGGGGCCAGGGATTTAGCTCAGCGGTTCGGTGGCCTGACTGGCAAGCGCAAGGACCTGAGTTCAATCCCTGGTACCACAAAAAAACAAACAAACAAACAAACAAACAAAAAACAATGTTTTGCTAGTTTAATTCATAGGCCCTAATATACACTCCAAGAGAGTAAAGGAAACATTTTTTTCTTTCCCCTACACTAATCTAGTCACTTCTCAGTTCCATGCAATAAAAAGAAAGGCACTTCAATGCAAACTAAGAAAATACAAACATGGATGTTGATTTATATACATTCAGAGGAATATATCTAAGTCTGTTGTTTGAAATGATCACTTTCCCCAAGCTTTCATTGCTTTTTTTATCCTCTTTTGTTCAGGGACACACTGCCAAAATAAAGGGAAACTATATCCCAAATCAAATTTCTTTTCCTACATCTTTCTGAACTAATGTGCAGCTACTTTTTTGCCTTCCAGGCTCTCCTAAAATCCAGTTTTCCACATTACCTATGACGCTGGGCTCCCTCCTACCATCCTTCCATCTCATTACCCTGGGGACAGTGAGAAGGTCACTCTATATTGTGTCTGCCACAAAGAAAGTTCATCCATTCCCTTCTTATCACAGAGAGACGCTCTGAAAGTCAACGGTACTAATTCATGCAACAGCTCTTTGCAAACTACGTCCCAACCAAATGTAAGACATTAAATTCATCAGTGAGGAGTGACCTGCATTGCTATCAACATATCTGGGGAGGAATCTAAAAGTTAAAAAATGTTGAATTACCGCTAAGGTAGAATAAGGACCTGAAAGAATAGTATGCATCAAAAAGTACTTCTTAGAGCGCAGAATTTAGGAAATTTGACTCAGGTAACTAATTTTATATCCAATCTACCCCTTATGCCCCACCACCTCACTCAAGCAAACCTTCCATAAACAAGGAGATAAGATGAAAGCTGTGCACATCAAGTATCTTAGGGTGCACCTGTAAGGATGTATAAAGACAGAAAAAAGTGAATAGACGGCGAATATGAATCTAGCTTCTTCCCAGAGCACTAGAGACTCAAAGAGTGGCCTTGGAATCACCATATGTAAAGGACAGGGAAATATGCAAAGAAGAAAAAACACAGGCCTGTCTTTTGCCCAAGAATTTCATAGAAAACGTGGTGTGTGTGTGTGTGTGTGTGTGTGTGTGAGTGAATGAACAAAGCAACAGACAAATAACTGTATCAAGAACAAAGTTAATGCATGCTGTGTACCAGGTGTTACTGCAGACACATAAGATTCATTAAGCCATAGAAACTTCATTTTAAAAAAGCATAATGTGGCCACAATAACTATCGTCCCAGTTCTTTTTGTAGATGAGAATAGTAAGGCAAAGAAAGCAAAATCACGTGCCCAATATCACACTCCCTAGAGCAGAGAGGGTGTGACTGATTAACTTTTGAACTGCAGACAGTCCCTGGCTGACAAGGATTAGACTCACATTTTTTTCAGTGTTTTTGTGGTGCAAAAGTAATACCTGTTCAGTAGAAATCACGCTATGATGTTTAGTAGACTGGGTGTATCAAGGAGTTTTCAACTTAATGATAGTGTCAGCTTAGGATGAATTTCGTGTCAGTTGTGTCATAAGTCAAGCATGTGTATTTCATAATCAGAGGATTCCAGTGATTGTGCAGTTAGGAACAACTGGTCTGGGTGGAGATGGGTCACGGTTGGATGTGGTCACTGAGGCAGGGGTCTGGAAGGATAGAATCTTGTTCTCCACTCCTCTCCTCTCTTTCTGCCCCTCCCGTCCTCTCTTGCACTTCCTGGCCACCATGAGTCGAGGACGTTTTCCTCCTCCATACACACCTACCAACCAGGTTCTGCCTTGGAGCCGGCCAACCATGGGCCGAAAGCGTGAGCCTAAATAAACCTCTCCTCCTTATAACTTTATCATCTCGAATATTTTGTTATAATGATGGAAAGATGACTAAAACAACAGGATCTTCATGGGGGGTGTTTGGTTTGGGGGTGTTTGTTTGTTTGTTTGTTTGAGACAAGGACTTCGTATATCACTGAGTTGCCCAAGATGGGCTTGAACTTGTGATCCTCTTGACTTAACCTCACAGATGTACCCCAGCGATCAGCAACGGCTGGCAAGACGCTGAATCCACAAGTAAGAGCAGAAAGATCACGATGGTTTGCCCATGTTATTGGTGGAGAAATATGGAGAAGTCAAGGCAGGAAGAGGTGCTTCACTGGCTGAAAGTTCACATGCGCAATCAGAGCATGGTGCCGCTGCCCCATTCCTGCAGACTACGGTTGAGTGCAGGAGAGGTTTTAGCTCTACTCTTTGGGGTCTCTCTGAGGCTTGGTTCATGCTGCTCACATCCCTCGGTGATAAAATCCCTGACTGATATCAACATGCAAGGTGAAAGGGCAAAGTAGCCCTGCCTGTGTCCCCATCAAGTTCTCCCCCTCCCAGAAGAATGACGGCTAACTTTACAAAGTGAGGGACTTCAGCCCAGTGTCTTACCAAGTCATGGAGATGGCACTCTCCCAACCCACGTGACTCATTCCTGCCAAACGCATTAGACTGAGCAGAAAATGATTCGGGAGTCACACAGGAAATGTGACGCACTGCAGTGCAGCTCTCCTTATAATCTCTTCAGTTGGAAGATGAAAGTTCTAAGGAGGTTCACCGCCTCTGTTTCTGTCTCCAAAGGACAGAGAAACAAACACAGAAACACACTCAGGAAGTGCAGGGCCCGGCAGAAGCGTGAAGCCTTAAAATACAGCAAACCATTGCATTTGTGTTAAATCTGCCCCAGTCTTGGTCCTGCCGCCTAACTACAGTAACAAGGCTTCCTGGCACTCGGAGGACTTTAGAAGCTACTTCAGCCCGCACTTTCAAGACGGCTAAGATTTACAGTTGATTAGGCTGCATAGCTCAGTTGCTTTCTCAAAAGACGCTAGGAAAGGATTATTTCTGTGTCCAAAAGAGCTCCGGAGAATAGAGCGGGCTGCGCGCGGCCGTAATGTGAATTCCCCGGACTTGGTACACTGTGTTCAGTGAAGCAGATAAAGCAAAGTTAAAGAAGCATTTAGGGCTTCAGAATACCAGCCTTAATAAGTACCTTTTTGTGGAAGGATTTAGGAGGAGGGGAGGGTTACCCTCAGTGCAGGCATTATTTCCTTGTACAAAAAGGGAAAATGTGCATACAGTTGGATGTAAAAAGGCAAAACTCGCAGGCCTCCCCCACGCCATTCCCCAAGGAAAAGTTGCTGAACACACCCCCAAACACCAAAGCACGAATCTTCACAGCTTTAATAGTCGCGGAGCCATTGTTGCGTTTCTCTTGGGAAACACGGTGTATTCATCTGCAACTGACCAAGTTCAACCGCTCGACTGTGAGAACTCCAGGCCGCCCAGCCATCAAAAGCTGGACCTTCATCAGCAGGCGGAACCGAGAAACGCCACGTCCCCAGAAAGAGCCCAGCCACCCTTTTTCCTCTACAAGCTCCCATTCGGGCACCCCAGAAAAGTCTGCCAAAGGCCGAATGAGGGCGCATCGGCAACTCAGAGACACGTCTGAAATGAATTCCGCTTACTCAGTGGCGAGAGCGTTCCAGTCCCAGCCTATCTGTGTAAAACATACTCCTCCAGTGGAAACTACTGCACAATCAGTCACTTGGCATGCACTGATTGCAAATGTCACAGGATCTCTTTTTTCTAACTGCTAGCAAAGTGCTCCTATTAAACTCAGAATTTCCCCCGAACCTGTGTCACACGTGAATATGCACAGTGACATTAATTGTGCTGCCCGGCTCAGGAAAGTCACTTCACCATCCCCACTGTGTAGAATGAGTGGCATCTCCATTGTAGTTAAAGAAGGTGAAACCCAGTTCATCAATATTTATCTCCCTATGCTTAAAACGATTCACTGTGGACTCCCGTAACCTCAGACACACTGAGGAAAGGTCCTTCATAGAAATCAACATAAACATTTACTACTACTGACAATAGAGAGAAATAGAGAGAAGAAAGAGAAAGAAAGAAAGAAAGAAAGAAAGAAAGAAAGAAAGAAAGAAAGAGAAAAGAAGGAACCCTTACAAAGTGCACTTTTAAGTCATTTTCCCCCACACACAGATAGAAAATGAACTTGCTCACACTGGTAGCTGTGCTCTGAAAGGACTCCACTGAGACCTCTGCTATTTATGGCTTGGGCTCTGGGAAGACAGGGCCAAATCCCTTCGACTCCTGTGGCCCTCAGGAACAAAAGCTCTTCACCTCTCTTCAACTTACCTCATTTCCCACCCGCTGTGCCTACCCTGAGCTCCCAGCTTCCAAACCTGGCCTGCTCTCTCTTCTCTGTCTCACCCAGCCACCGCCATTCCTCGCCATTCTACCGAGTTGTCCACCCAGGAATCTTTGCTTCCCAGTTAAGAGACCCTTGGTGCAAACAGAGATAAACCATCATGTCATCTTATTTATCCATGAATTGTTGGATTGAAACATTTTACCCATGGATAAAAGAGTTCAAGAAATGGAACAACCCGCCCAGCAGGTTCGTGCCATAATATGGCACCATTTCAGTTATTTATTACCTTAAGGGCTCTTATTTTTCTTTATCCGTGGGCTTTCTCACTCGGAAAACAATTCAAGGCCATTCACAAGGCTCCATAAGATACAGCCATAGAGCCAGGCTCCAGGAAGTGAGGAAAAGGAGATAAAGGGAAATAAAAGCAGGGAGGAAATAATGAAATCAACGGAGTCAGGGGTAAGACAAATTCTCCAAATCTCCAAATTCTCCACATCAGTACACTTGTTAAAGATGGAGTGTTTTATCTTTTTAGTTTTGTTTTTTTTTTTTAACAGCCAGCTCTAACAAGAAAACGTCATCCATTACACAATCCACAGAATCTGTGGGCTGAAAACAAAAATCAGCCAATTTCTCAGGGAGGCACAATGAATACTGATAGCATAACAGAAGTTAAGTTTCCACTTAAAAATGGCACGGAACAAATCCCTCAGGTGCCCTCCAGACCACATCATGCTGCAGTAGCATAAAACCAGGAAAAGTCGCCTCTATGGTGAGGACAACAGTTTAGCTCTGTAATCAAGGCATACAGTGTAGACCTTCTGAAAGGACACATCCATCAGTCAGGTGTAAATATTGTTTCTCTCCAGCAGCTTTGGTACTACAAGGACATGGCAAGTCTGACTATCCACTTGCAAGTCCCAATCATGTGGCAGCTTTGTTTCCACAAACTGTCAACTTTATTGTTACTTCACCAGCATTTCTTAGGAAAGTTCCGTTAGTTTTGATGGAGACATCTGTACGAACAGAAAGGCAATTTTCCTTGGGCAGATACACACCAAAGAAGGCACAGCAAGTATGTGTGACTGAAGTTCCCCTTAGAAAAAATTATTTTGTCTTCCAACCCAGGGGAAAACAAAAACTTCAATAATTGTGCACCAGCAAAGGAGTGTGAAATAAATGTCCAGCTTAGCCTTATGCACACACATGTGCACACACTCACACACACACCTCAGATTAACTACAAAACATCATGCTTTAAGCAACAAATCCCTAAAGAAGAGCTCTAAGCTAAACAAGCTGCAAAATAAATATAAAATGTACCGAGGAGGTTCAGTATCATTAATTATGAGCTGAGTCAGGCTCCGCCTTATTTAGTGGATAAAAGGTAAGTAATCCTGGAAAAGGCAAATTGCTTTACTCTGGGATCATTAACCCATATCCAGGCAAATCAGCTAGCAAGAGAGTAACCATATTCATCCACCTATTAAAAGCAAAAATAAAACTCTGGTTTATTTTACTGTAAAGACCACACTTTAATTTCTACAGAGAAGCGAAAAATTTCCAAGGGAAATCATGGCACAAACACAAATTAGGTTTCCCAAGACAAATTCTTGTGTGTGATTGGGGCCTTGTGCTAGACTTAAGCCAAGGGTTCCACGTGGGATGGAGTTATTATTATGAACATAGAAAAATGAATGCTGACGCACTTAATTCAAGAGACTTCACTCCAGCAGAGACCATTCCAACCATGATGGCAAAAGAAGGGGTTATATAGTAAGACCTCTTGTTCAATGCCCACAAATTCTGACCTACACAGCTATGGGAATCCAATGCTGCCTCCTTTCTCAAACATAACAGCACCCAAACTTCAACCAGGATCAGTGGTTTGTTTGTTTGTTTGTTTGTTTCTGCCATGGCCTTTTCAAACCCCAGCATCTTCAAACAACCCGTGCCTATCCATGCTCGGCAAGCCTTCCGATAAATACAGTACAACAGCAAAACATCTGTCTCGCTGTAATCACCATGTAATGAAGCTTGACTTAGACAGTTTTCATAGGTTCCAAACAGATTCCCTTTCCACAGCCAACTTTAAGGAACGCTTGTCCAATTGTGAACCAAATAAGAGATTCCCTTGGCATCTTCTTTCATCAGATGGGAAAAGATACGAATAGTAAGAGATTAGGGCAGGATAAGAGTAGAGATTTACACAGGGACACTTTTTTCCTTCCACATGTCCCTCCTTTGAAGTTTATAGCAGGTGTAAAAGTCTTTCACACCCGTGAAAATAACATGGAAAATCAGAAACACATTGGCTTATTAACTTGTCACACATTGGATTCAAATCTAAATAAGAAATCATTCTTTGCTTTAAATATTGTGTACTACCTGCACAGCAGGGACCTTCGCATGTTCTTTTAGCAGACAGACTAGTTTTGAAGCTAAAACTACCTGGAATGTTCCAGTATCCTGTAGGCTAAGTCTCCCTCCTCCCCATATACATTAGTATGTTTGGTAAAAGTTCTCAGCATGAATGCAGAAAACACTTGTTTTAAGAATGACAGTGGTCAGGAGAAGCAAATCTATGCTCAGGCTGTCTCTCCTGCCAGAGGCTCCAATTAAAACCATGGGCTGGCTTTTCAGGGGGCTTAGACAATCAGATGGGAACAGCAGACCCTTAATTGTTGGACTCTAACTCTTCTGTGCACCCCCCTCACCACGAAGAGATATGCTCGGCCAGAAGCCTTCAGAAGTTACTCTCAAATCTCAACACTTTCTCTGCCATTTACAAAATGGTAATTTGAGATGATTTATTTATTTAGCTGTCCTACCTGGAAGTTCATTGTGGGAGGGGCAGTGAACGTTCTCTCACATTTTTTTCTTCGGTTTCTTTTACTCTGTTTCTGCCTTCCTGCCAGAGATGACAGCCACCTTAACGCTGATGTAGAGTAACCCTGCTTGCAGCATTTGCAGACAATATTACAAGTCCAGCTCTAAATTAGGCTTACTGGTCATTTTAACCACTTAAAACACACTTCACCTTTTGATGAGCACAAAAGATCAAGGTTAACATAAAAGTCATTGGGCTACTTAATATCATGTCTTTTTTTGCCATAGTGATGTTCAACAAATTTATAGTTAGCAATTCTTACTAATTATGCTAATATAATATTGACTTGATGGCTTTTTCTAGAGAAAACTAGTCAAAATATCACATGCCCCCCCAAAATGTCTTTTTGCATGCATTCCATAAAAATTAAGTCCACCCCATCTTAAGAAAATAATAGAATATTTCTCTCTTCTGACGTTATCACATCATATTTATTTTCTCCTAAGAAATAAAGACATGGCCTTGACTTGCAGAAATAGTAAGAGAGGAATACAGTATAACAGGAAATTTATGGTATCCCACTTGAGAAGTTTCCTACAGAGATCCAGCTTTTTGAACGACCTGAGCCTGCATATTTGATAGCCACTGATGAAGGTGACACAGAGAGAGAGAGAGAGAGAGAGAGAGAGAGAGAGAGATTTTGCATGCTGAATTTGCAAATTTATAATTTACAAAGTCAAGGGAGGGCATGGGATGTAGCTCAATGGTAGACTGCTCACCTTCCACGTCTAGCACCACAAAACTATTAAAAAGTAAAAGCAAAGCCAGGGGATACTGTAAGAATAAATATCACAATAGGTATGAAGTGGATACAACACCTAAAATTTTGATCCACAATTTATCAGAACAGCAGAGAAAAGATATTCAACTTGGGTTATGGGGTATGTGGACATTCAGTGTGTTTCTGTGTAAGCCTATATTTTCCTTTTGCTTCTAAGTTGTGTTTTCCTTGGGCTTTCTGCAGTTATAGTCATTATCATTCAAATCATGGAAAACATCTAATACAAAACAAAACCTTCAACAGTCAAATTCAATTATGTTGCAGAAGTTTGGCCCTTGTGAAATATATTTCACAGATGTCAAATGAATCCATGCAGATGTTCTTACAAGCATAACCACTCTTCCTCACCTCTTAATTTGGCCTTGGAGAAACCTGAAGAATGACAGAGTTTGAAGCCATTACCCTTATAAAAAGCGAACTCCCACTGAGATCAAAGTAGCACACCAAAGCACAGAGATTAGGCCCTAAATTCTTCCTTTTCAACACACAAACTCAAAACCAAATGGGAACAGAAGCCAAGTGGGGAAGATACCGGCCCCAGGAGGGAGAAAAGGATGAGCATTCCTGCTCTGGTGAAATGGTGGCGTGTCACGTGGGGGCCACTGTCACCAGGGAGATTGTGACAGGTAACTGGGAGCCTAATGTTGCAGTTATGAAGTGAAAACACGATTCTCATATCTGTACAACAGGAATGTGTCAAAGACTTGACTCGTCTCATGAAAAGTATTGTGGCTTGTGTCTAGATGTCCCCTTCAAGCGTTATGTGGTCACAGGTGGGGCTTTTTCAGAGGTGGCTGGATCGAGATTATGTGGCTTTGGGACTGACTCGTGGTGCAGTGCTAGGTTCAAGGGCTCTAGGATTAAGGGCGCGAGTGCTACCAGCTCTAAGGGACAGAAACTGCTGGTCACTTGCTTGCTTTTGCTGTCTTCTGCCTGCCATAAATCATTTTTCCTCTGTGATGCCCCTCTGCCATAATGATCTACTCATGGAGGAAGTATCAACTGCATTTCCAATGGACAAATTTTGGAGGAGAAATCCAGTGGACAGATCATTGACAGAGAGATACACAGATACTAACAGAGAAAGAAACACAGACATTTAGAAATACACAGTCATATAGACAGAAAATAGAAAGACAGATGGACTAGAGCAAAGGCATCTTTTCAGGGTATGGCATGGTCCAAGATAGCTGCTGGAAGCCCCACCCTTGGTCTGCAGAAAAGAGAAAACGGGGCAAATAAATGTGTTTCTGATTAGATAGTTCTCTTAAAGAGGCATTTGAAAACCCCTTTGCAATAATTCTGTATTGCATTTAATGGGCTAGAAATTGGTTCCATGGTTAGTTACATTTTGCAACAAGGGAGCTAATGGAAACAGAAGTGTCACTTGATGTAGTGACATGCTCAGGTGAAGAATTAGGTTTTAGTTAGGTTTAGTTAGGAAGCAGAGAGACTGGATTCAGAGGCCAAGAGCAATCTTTCTCACCTATGGTAGAAGGTGCATGATGAGAATTTAAATTGCAGTGAGCCCCTAACAAGGCGATGGACGAATGCCATGTGCTCAGCAAATTTGACACTGATTTTCATTCATGGAATAGGATGGCAATCTTAATATATTGCATAACCTTGACATGTGCAGGCTAGGAGTTCTCAAACTTGGCACCACTGCCATGGAAAGCCGGGTGGAGTTTGCTCCTGTTTTATCACAGGTTATTTATCAGCATCTCTGCCCTAACTCACTAAATGTCATGATTTCCCATTCTTACTTATGGCAACCAAAAATGTCTCCAGCCACCAGGAAATGTCTCTCCAGGGAAAAAAGTGCCCACTGTGGGGGCAACAGTCCACCTGAACTAGAGCAGCATACTAAGTTGCTCTGCTCTAGTATCAGTGGTTAACTGAGGCCGGGGTGAAAATCTTTGAGAGTGTGGTACTGATTCCATTCTGTGGACCCCAGCACAGGAAAAAGAGCAGATTTTCCCAGTGAATAACAAGTAACCACAGCAAGTCACATAGGTAGAAAATGAATTATACTTTGTTTGCTTTTCTTCTCAACGCTGCTGACCAGTCAAGAAATGCAACTTAAAACAACGCCTAGATTCCATCTAATGACAGGAAGAATAGCAGTCATCAAGAGATCAAATAATAACACACGCTGGTGAGGCTGGAGGGGTGTTTTCTACATTGTTGGTGGGAAGGTAAGTGAGTATAACTGCTGTGGAGGTCAGTATGGAGAATTCTCAAAACACTAAAGCTGTAAATTCCGTTTGACCCAGCGATGCCCCTTCTAGGTGTCTTCTCAAAAGAGTTAAGCCCATCGTGTTACAGCGATCTATGCACATCCACGTTTATGGCAGCACAATTTATAACAGCTAAATCTTAGCAGCAGCCTCCCTGCCCACGAACAGATGAATGGATAAAGAAGATGAGCTATTTACACACAATGGAGTTCTACCGTGCTACAATGTGAGATAACTCGAGTCATTTGTAGGAAAATGGATGCGACTGGAAACCATAATGCCAGGTGAATAAAATCAGGCACATGCGCTTAAATATCACATGGTTTCTCTTACGGGAGAAATCATAATTATAAACAAAGAGGAAAATAAAGATAGATAATAGGAAATGGGAAGACAGACCTTTCTCAAATGGGAAAGGGGTCAAGAGATGGACGAAGGGGGACGAAGGGGATAAAGGAATTAAGATGTGCTGAGCTCATGCACCAACTCCACACAAGACAAGGAAACATTATTAGTGCAAACATCTATCAATTAAAAAAATTTTTTTAAGAAAATGCTATTTAAAGCTGCTTATCCACAGGCAACCTACTATAAGGAACAGTGATTCAAATTTTAGCATGTCCCACTGACTCGCTCAGTGATTCCGGGGCCACCATCAAATATGCTCTGCCTGAATTTCCCTACCCAGGAACTGGAATTACCATCGCTCACAGTGGACCTCACTGACATAAGGACAAGAGGAAAAATGTATGCAGTGCTTTGGACGCTGTCATTTTTCTACACGTTTCCAGTTGTGATGGTTTTCCAAGGAAGTATAGCTTCATTGACACGTCAGATGCCTGCCCAGGGGTCCCCATGGCTCTCCAGTAAAACACAATTCCTAAATTTATGCTAGCTTTAGAATGTATTGCAAAATTTCTGATGGAGTGAGCCGGGACTTACTGATCGATGCTCACTTTCAGGCAACACAGAATTGATTTCTTTTCTAGTGAAATGCAAAGACTTGGTTCAGCCATCATAATTCCATTGCAAAATCTGGGGAGTGCAATTTTCTTTCATTGCAATGTTTAAAAATATCACAAATGAACCTCTCCTTTCACATTATCTTCAAGTCTGTAAAAAATAATTAGTTTTTTGATGGGTGAAGGGAAAAATTGGGTCTAAAGAAGAAAGGATGCTGATATAACACATTATCATTCATGTAATGTCCAACTATACAAATGTAACACAAATAAGACAATGCTCATGCAATTTGGTTAGCCTCAAGGCAAACTGTATGTAGTGTAGGTGTGTAATACATGTATGTATGAAATCTGTGTATTTCAAAACTTCACCTGACATAAATAAGTTATCCACAATTCAAGTTGAAGAACAAGCAATATATACGATTAGAAGGAGCCTTGTCAATGAAAGAGCAAAAGGATCAGAGCCAAGGATTTCATTTCTGCTCAAGACCCACACAGTCACGGGACGGAAGTGTGGCTCAATGGCTAGAGCATTTGTCCAGCATGTGTGAAGGCCCTGGGTTCAATCCCCACTGCTAAACAGAAGACTAAGCTGATCTTCTCCAAAGTTTTTCACATTCACTCACTCACTTCCAAATAGTGTTCAGTTTTTCAGTAACATTCATGTTTATAAAATGGCACAAGGCATGCGCAGTTGTATGAGTGCATCATTATACACAAATTTCATGGCTTAAACATATTCCACAATCGTTTACTTTGAGATAATGGGTCTAAAATATGCCTAAAAACAAAAATATTTTTCATAAATATATTTTAGTGGTATGTATCAGATACTCCCCAAATTAAGTTTGGGTCATAAAATAATGCTTAGTTTTATGCCTAATAGTAATGTCTATGAAATAGACCTTTGTAAATACTGTTAAGATCCCAAAATTGCTCTAATTATTTTCAGCAAGGTTTGTAAACTTTATTTACATACACAGTGTATTTCCCACCGGATAAAGTACCATTACAGCATCGTGTGTGTGTGTGTGTGTGTGTGTGTGTGTGTGTGTGTGTGTGTAAAATTTTGGTGTTTCAGAACTGTGTAAGAATTTTAGCAAGCATATGGTAAGTCTAATGACAAAGTTTAGCAAAGAATACTCAAAAACATAAAACAGAGTGCTGCTTGAATAATGAAGTTACTTAACCAGCAATTCCTATAAACCAAGCAAACAATATACAAAGCAATTTAGGTATAAACACAATCATTAAATATCGTGGTCTAACGGGAAGGCATTCCTCTTTTTAAAAATGATTAAAAATTACAGAATAAAAAGAAAATAAGGCAGTGCACAGAAGTAAGTATACCTGTATCTTCACTGCAGTGATGGCTGCACTAATAGACTGTAAAAGTGATAAACTGTCATACAATTGTATGCATGTAAAGTATATTTTGTTCCCTTGATATTGTTTACAATTACATACACTATAACCACTAATAGAAACTGGGTCTGAGTGAATTCTCTCTAGTATCTTTGCAGCTTCCTGTGAAACTATATCCCAAAACTTGAAGTTGTTAACCATTTTAACACAATTAGTTGTAGGAGACGTACCTTAGAACATTGCTTGTTATTCTGGCACCAAACCAGGGAACCGTTATTCTGCAAAAAGGAAAAGAAACATCAACCGATTAAATAATTCTGTAGTCGAAAATCAAATCCAAGTTATGTGCATAATTTTAAAATATCTGCATAACAAAAGAGCAATCTTGCAATACTGATGTGTTTCTCGCTTCCTAAGATAGAAAATATGTTTCTTTTTCATTCTTTTTTTATGGTACCGGGATCGAATTCTAGTCCTTGTGCTTGCAAAGCAGGCGGTGGAACCACTGAGCTAAATCCCCGGCCCAGAAAACATGTTTCTAATGTAAAGCCTGCTTTATCATTGTCTTCATGATAGAAACAAAGCCATACAATAATAAAGATTCCAAGCTGTAAAAGGGAAAGGGGTCTGAGCCAATGTTCATGGTGTGCTGTGCAATGAAAGGCAGACCTGCAGGAAAATGAACTCCAGACATTTATTCCACAGTAAGCAGATTTGGTAAATTTACAAGTTGAGCATCTTGGAGGATTTCAATCTTGCCCATTTACAGCGATAAGAGTTTGAAATTGGGTGCTAGAGCAGAAGTGATCAGCTGCCCCTTCTCTTTTACCAGATGTGTATTAATAGTCCTATGCCTCATTTTACCAATGAGTAAATAAGTGTGACAGCAATATGTCACACATCAGGTAACTGGGACAGCTAAAAGAAACTAGTCGAGTTACACTTCACCATGGGCAATCTTTCTGACGGGAGTCAACACATGATTTTGACACGATATGAATAGCATAGTGCACCATAGTTAGATACAAAAACCACTTAGCATGGTTTCACCTTCATTCAAACACCAGGATGATGATTTATTGACCTGAACAATAGAACCTCTGCTTGGTAATGAACTTGTTCCACCCACGTAAGATTTTGGATGTGGTGTTTCCTTTGGTTGTTTGATTATTTGAAGTCAGATTTCACTAGCTGAAGTGCTTGGGAAAGCTGGCAGAAACAATGAGCCAAAATTTAAGATGCCGTGGCCCTCAGTTCTCTCAAGTTCAAGGTCAGAGATGAGCAAAAATGGCCCATTTTCTGTGTTTGAATCTCTGAACTTCTAATTTGAAGAATTCCATGTGTAGAGAGTAGTTGTACATGTGTTTGCAGTTATGAGAAAAGAAAGTTGAGCCCATACCAAAGCTTTCAAAAGTATTTTTATAAGCAGGTTTATTGAGATATAATTCACATACCATAAAATCATTGAAACCATGTAATTCAACGACTTTAGTACATTCACAAGGCTGTGAAACCATCACCACTATCTCTCCGCCACCACTATCTAATGTTACAACATTTTCATGAGCCCAGAAACCTGTATCATTTGAAATCACTCTCAATTTCTCTCCACACCACTTCCTCGGAAGCCACCAATCTGTCTCTACAGATTTACCTATCCTGGATCTCACATAAATGGCCTCGTGCATCATTCTTTTGTTTCTGGCTACTTTTGATGAAAACAATGCTTTTCATTACGCTAAAGGGTACAGCACTTGGCTTCCTCCATACTTAACAGATATGGGTCCTTCATCCCTCTATACTGTTAGATTCCTTTGTATGCAGACACTATGTTTTTCTCATCCTCTCTCAATCACAGATCTCAATATGTTCTTTGCCCAGTAATACAACTTCAGTCATAGGACTCACAATATTTCTAACTAGAACTCAGCTGTACAGGATTAGAAATCATTCTCTTATACGAAGATTGCTGAGATGAAAGATCTGAGTCTCACATTAACACTTCAGCTATTCAGCCTCTCTAACTCTTTTGTAGTTTCAACTCCCAATGATTCATACAAGTACCTAGGATGTTAGCCAAAATAGATTCCGCTTACCTACCTCGCTACTGAATTCCATCCACAAGCTCCCATGGTCCCTTTGTCTGTCTGTCTGTCTGTTTATTGACTGATCGATCTATTTCTTGGTCAGACAGATGAGGACTGAATGTGGGGAAATATACGAACTACGTGTGACTTTTGGAAGGGTTTTGATCTAGGAAAGAATTGGATTGAAAAGAGGCCAACGCTGGACACATGGCGGGCATGGCCTAATTACTGCAAAATGAAGTGTTGGCAGGAAGGAGGCCAGAAGGGAAGCGTGCTGTGTGCTTTGATATGTTATGAAGGGAGCTACTGGGTTGGTAATGAATGTAAAGTTCACCGTGATAGCCAGCAGACCGAGCAATGGTCACAAATGAGGTAATGAGTACACAAAGCAGGGCTGGAAATTAAAAAGTAGAAAATGCAGAAGCTGAGAGCAAGGACAGAAGAGCTACACAATGCTCACACTCAAGAGCTCACCTGGGAAGAGGTCTTCTTGTTTTTCTAAATTTATTGTTCACCTTATGATGTCTCCATTACAGAACACAAAATTTAAAACACAGAAAAGTAGAAAAACATATCAAATGTGACCAGTTAGTTAAGAGTCACTGTGCACGTCTCGGTGTTCTTCACGTATGGATTTGTTTAATGCTGGAGAGATTTCTGACACCCTCCACTGCCCTATGATAGATAATCTTTTATCCAAGTCTTAGATCCCAGTCCCACCTGGAGTACTATGGAAATGAGGCTGCTCTTCATTAGTAGTATCTTTGTTTACCTGGGTCATTCCAGCGACAGAGCAGCTCTAGGTTCTCCTAGAGGGGAGCATCCATCCCAAGGGTGGCTGTGGTAAGTAGGTGAGTAGGTCTGGGCATGTGGCTCACAGGTACAGCATGTATTTAGCATGTAGGAAGCCCGGGGTTGGAGCCCCAGCTACATGCACCTGCACATGCACGCACACACACAGAACATATGACAACACTTGCCCTACATTATTTGTTGAAAAATATCACTGATGTGGCAATATGCCTTTGACATTTTTTTTTCAGCTTTAATTGAGTTTATTGGTACATTTTAGGGATACAGTAGTTACATTCATTGTTGAGATCTTGTACCTCTACATGACAAGTCTTGGTTCTCATTTTTTCCCCTTGTCCCTGCCCTCCCTTCACCCCCTCCTCCCCTCCCCATCTACAACCACTTTATTTCCATCTTTTCATTATCTCACAATTTTTTTCTTTTCCCTTTTTACCCTTCCCCTGCCCATCACACCTTCCCTACACCTTTAACTCCTTTCTTCCCATTTCTCAATGTCGTAATCTTACTAGGATCTTCTGTATTATTGCAGATTATTCACACCAGAGAAACTATTCGGTATTTACACATGTGTGCCTTATGACATTTATTTTTTTATCTACTAACTTTTTATTTGTTCGTGTACTTATTTAGAGATGGAATCTCACTATGTTATCTAGGCTGGTGTCAAACTCCTGGACTCGAGCGATCCTCTTGCCTCAGTAATCACAGAAACTGAGACTAGAGCCTTTCACTATTATTATTGTTACAATGATTCTATGGACCGTGTTTATGTGACAGGTACCCACCTTGGTATTTTGGATACCTGCCCTACATAGCAATGCCAGATAACCACACAAGTTTCATCTGCCCATTTTACAGTACAGTAGCTAAGAGGAGAAAAGAAAAAGCAAGGAAAATATCCAGAACCTTGAAGCCAGTGACCAAACTCAATGATGAATGATACAACAAGCACAGCCAGTTCAACAAAGGGGTTGCCAGGCCTCTGAAGGATCCAGATCCATGTAGCTAGAAGAAGAGGCAAGCACTGACCCAGAGAGTTCAAAGACCACCAAAGTGACAGAGGGCAAACTCCTGGGCCCTTAACCCATTAGTCATTAAATGCCTATAGGTGCCCAATAGTTAGCTAAAGACAGAGGAAAAATTCATTGTGCATCTATCCCTTTATCACCTTACAATCTGGGGTCAGATGCCTGCTCAGCTCTGCATGTAGGCATGGTGATCATTTAGGAAGTATCTGTCTAGAAACAGGTAATACAAAGTTGATTAGCCATAAATTTATGTAGCCCATTGCATCCCCCTTTGAGACCAAGAACATCAAGGTAAGAGATTTACAATGGACACCCAGAAGTCTTGCGCTGTTGCTCTAAACCTTCAATTCCTGCAGAGCCTTCAGAAGACTTGGATGGTGTCAAGAAAAGACAATCATCTCAGGGAGACCAGACTGTCCTCCTGAGCCATGAGGACTTCCCCACAGCTGCCTTGCAAAAGCAAAACTGAGATAACGATCAGGCAGACCCTGTCCCGTAGATGCCAAGGACCTGCTCTAGGCCACGCTGAGGTTGCTTCTCCTCTTTAGGAGCCCTGACTCAGACCCTGTCTGGTGACAGTTCTAAAGCCCATGTTTAAGAAGCAGCAGATCAGATGGATGAGATGCAGAGAATAGAAGAAGGGATCAGGTAAATAGGAAACAGATTACAGCGGATTTGGACTTATCTGTGGAAATACTTGTTTTTTATTCAGTAAATTCAGAATTAACTTTTATAAAACAGGACAAGAGCAATGAGAATTCCTGTATGTTGTATACCTTAATTAGCTTCTTCTGTATGAAGAATGGCCAAATTTCAGCAAAAGCATCTATAAAGAATCCATCACAAATGCCTTCACTTGCTGGTCTTCACTTTCCAGATGCAAACCCATTGCCTTGCTCCAGGCCGGCTTTTGTCCTTTCTGGAAATCCCATGCTCCACACCCTACTGGCTCACACACACACATCCCTCAGTATCAACATCAACATGAGAAAGACCAATAGCCACAGAGCCGGTCCGTTGATTCACTTGACTTTTATTGAGAAATCATGCCAATATATTACCTCAATCAAGGCATTTCAATTTCACCAAAATTTTCCACTAATCATAAAAGGAAAAGTTCTGTCATTGAAAAGAAATATTTGGGGCAATTGCAAGCCGGCATGAAAGATTATTACGATTAGGATGTTTGTGTTTGTTTTTGTTTCTAGTAAAGGCACCGTGTCCGAGAATGAGTAGGAAGATTAAAAAAGATAATCCACGCACAGTATTTAGCAAAATAACTCCACTGACACAGTTAGATGTGAGGGGAAAAAAAAGATCACTGTCATTACCGCTGTGATGATGTTATTTTCCATTATTGCTGATTTCAGGAGTCGATGAATGATCCTCAATTGGAAACCTCCCAGTTCTAATGCTCCGCACTCATGCTAGACTAACGGGTCCATCTTATTGGTGAGATTCCCAAGTCTGTTTGTCCATGTGCAGTGCTGGAGATGGGTTGTAAGGCGTGGCTAGGCAAGCCCTCTAGCCCCGCGCTGGCCTCCCGGGAAGAAGTATGCGAGGGGTGGCTAGTGCGGTTTCCTCCCCGCGTGCGAACACAGTTGTCAGTATGATAAATGGGCAACCATAGAGCCTACTGCTCTCATTTTCTCGGATCGGTCCTTTGTACGGTGAGCAGTTTGTATATACTTTACCATTTGTATACTGGCGTGTTTACTATTTCCTTGCATCTACTAGTACCAATTGGTTTTGACAGTCTTTTGTCGACTGCACAACTTCCCCAGTATATTTTTTTGCCTCTGGAATATATTTCATACACATTTTATTATGGAGAAGTTTCCTACAGACACACACACAACACCTGAACACAATACAGTTTTCCCCAAAATTTACCTCTCCTTTCTTTTTAAATTGTGGGTTTCCTGTTCATTTTTTTAAACAGTGGACCCCAAGGCCAAGATTTTGCAGCTGTTCTGCACTTTTTCAGACATCCGTCAGCATTTATAATGCTGCTTATCTCTACAAAGGACATCCAGGAGCCACGCTTAATTAATGACACTGGGGAGGTTGGTAAACCCCCCTTCACCTGGCCACTCTGCTCCACCCAGGTGTGCACACTGTCACCATCTACCTATGCAGTCAGTTTCCTGTAATGCTCTTTGAACAGAAGAGTAACGGAATATTCCAGGAATCCAGCACCTTTCAACACCCCACCCCAGGGGAAGTTCTTCCACAGATTATAATAGCCCTCACCAGCTAAGCTGCTTGACAATGAAAATAAAACAGAGTATTTGCAATAAAGTCTCATCCTGGCTAAAGGCCAGCAAAGATAAAGCATCAAAGTGCCTTGGGCTAGAAAAGAGGTTTGTCTCTGGAGTCATTAGTGTAACCTCCAGGTAAGATCAGACAGTAGGGACTTTCATAATTATATAAAGTTTACATCCTGTATTTTATTGCTTTAACCAGATCAAACATGAAAGCGTATCGAGCCAACTTTCAAATAGTTTATATAAGTTCAATCAAACACACACAGCCTTGATTCCAATGACATTTTCAAAGTCTCTCCATTTCTAGCCTTTTGATTTTTCTTTAAAGAAAAATAATTCTTCAAAAGCCTCAAGAAAGAAAGAAGAAAACAGCTCATTCACTCACAGACAGGAGAAGGATAAATGAAAACTATTTATCTAGACACCAACATTTGAAAAGAGAATTATAAAAGGTCTTATGCATTTGCTTTAATATAACCAGGTGTTGGTTCGGAATAGCCAGTATCGGTCCACTCTTGTAGGAACAGAGCATTAAAATACTGTGTGACCACAGGACGGAATATTGGAAACAAACATCCTAGAAAAACCCACAGCAGACCTTAACTCTGCCACTAAAGCCAACAGAACTATAAATAATTAGCTATGATCAAAACAATATGGCGGCTATTGAAGAAAACATTTAAAAATCTCAGTACAATTAAAGACACATTGTTATTAACCTCCCTCCCATACTCCCCCTTGTTTTTAAATAAACTTAGCACCTTATTCCTCCTCTTTCTGAAGCAGCTCTGCAATTTCTCTTGTATGAATGTCGCTAGTTGCACTGTTGTAGCAACCTCAATGGCCTGAGTGAATTTAAAACATTGACCTTTCATGGTCACGTTGATCTTGGAGAAGAGGTAGAAGTCACACGGTAGCAGATCGGGTGAACAGGGTGGATGAAGGCAGTATCTTTTGACAATCCTGCTTTTCCATTGGGTGGCACTCGGTAGCAGCCTTCAGCATGTCATTGATCACATTTAGCAAAGACACTCAGGAAGGCAGACTTACAGAACTGCTTCAGAAAGTGGCAAAAAAAAAAAAAGTTAAATGTGTCTGAACCGAGAGGGTGGGGAGTGTTTTGAGGCAAAGTCTCACTGTGATAAATCTTTAAACATTCTCTGTATTTTTAGTTCACCCTGTGTCTTTTTAAAGAAAAAAATATAAGTTAAAATTTCATTTTAACCTAAATTTTGGAACCATAGTATAATGCAAACAGTTCAATTTGTTTTTTATAAGGTTATCCTTCGCCTCAGCCAACATAGCCAACCAGACATTGTGGCACACTCCTGTAATCCCCTTTACTTGGGAGGCTGAGGCAGGAGGATCATGAGTTCAAGGACAACACGATGGATGAGTCAGTGAGCCTCTGTCTCAAAAAAAACCATACCTCGGCAGTTGTTCCTGCATGCTACTTCAGCAAATAGAGGCATCTAGAGAAAAGCACTGAGGCCACCTCTTTCCTAGCTTTAAATGGTTTCAGAATCAGTCTTTACTTATGATTATCTAAACCATGTATTCCATTCAAAACATTTCTTAGGGATTGCAAATGCATATTAATAAGTGAAAGAAAGAACCAATCGCTAAGGGCTATGTACTATATAAATTTGACTCTATGACATTCTGTAAAAGGCAGACCTACAGACACAGTATAAACCCCAGGGGTTGCCAGGGGGTGGGGCAGAGTGGGAAGAGGGGGTGAATTTGCAAAACAGAGAGGACTTTCGGTGTAGCGAAACTACTCAGTGGTACCACAGTGATGGATAAGTGTCATCACACTGCTGTCCAAAGAGCTCCAAAGGTGAACCCTAATGCCAACCGTGGACTCTTTTGGGCCTTTCTCTTCATTTTGCTATGAACCTAAAACCCCTCTTGAAAAAAAAAAATAAAAGGTCTACTTGAAAGAGGGGCAAATCTTGGTACAGCGGCACACACCTGTAATCCCAGTTACTTGGGAAGCTGAGGCAGGATGATCACAGGTTCAAGACCAGGTTAGGCAACTTAGCAAGACCCTGTCTTCAAATTTAAAAATTAAATTCTCCCAACTCTCCAGGCTCCCTCTTGTGGCTCCCTGCCCACCTCTTCCCAAGCACTTGCCCACCGTTGCTAAGTGGAAATTATTCCTGTTACTTTTAGTGGATGGTCACCTGTTCCCCACCAGCTCCTGAGCCTGCAGATACCCCTGAGACAGTGTTTGATCTTATCTCTTGCTTGTCCTTGTTGTTGGTGCTCTCACGATCATAATAAATACTATTAAATGAAGAAATTGTAGAATGAAAGTCATCGTGCAAAGGAGTTTAAGCTTTCAACATTAGGTCATGGGAGCTTGGAAAGAATAAAATGAACATATTGATCTGAACTAAATTTTCATCTTCTCTCAGTACAGTTTTAGAAAGCAGATTAATAGTTGGGCAGGGTAGTGCACACCTTTAATCCCAGCCACTCAGGAGGGTTACAAGTTCCAGGCCCACTGGGGCAATTTAGCCTGTCTCAAAAAAAAAAAAAAAAAAAAAA
>NW_022900951.1:5125311-5145072 GCF_012274545.1 Fukomys damarensis
AAAAAAAAAAAAAAAAAAAGAGTTGTGGATATAGTTCCACCTATGTTTAATATCCAGTACCACACACACAAAAACATGGATTTGTTTCCTATAGAGAAAATATCCACAAGCCTCAGGGTAACACTAATAAAAAGGAACAAAGACTTGCATTCAGAAATAAGCATACTAATTATCTTTTTTCTAGGTTATAGATGGCTAAATCATGTAGAAAAAAAATTTTTCTGGAACCAGGGATGGAACTCAAGACCCTGCACTTGTGAGGCAGGCATGGTGCCAGAGCTAAATCCCCGGCCCTTCTAGAGAAAATTTATAGGACTGTAAGTGCCAGAATATAGCATATGGAAAAACACTGTGTCTTGTTAACATTTTACCATGGATTTGACAAAAGATATTTTAAGGATTCCTATACGTGGTAGGAAACCAGACAAGGACACAGATTTTCATGACTTACAGTGCTTATTTGAATCCTGAAGCCCACCCCTCCTCCAGAAAGAAAGGGTGGCCTCTCTTAGAGTGCCGACTTGATGCTCCAAGGGAATCTGCTGATTGTCCATTCGCCCTGGCTTAGCTGTGACCTCAGATACGGAAGTGCTAAGTACACGTCACATCTGGTATGGTTTAAGGTTCATACATTGGCAACCTAATCCCCAGCATCACACGCTCATGGGAGTTGGAGGTACGGCCTTGGGAGTGATCGGGGTTAGATAAAGTTGAAGGGAGAGATCTCGTAATGGGATTGGTGGTTTTAGCAGAAAAAGAAGAGAAGCCTGAGCTATCACAACTTCTGCCTCTCCACAGGACACCCTCTGCCACGTTACAATGCACTGTTGTGCCTACTGTTGAACTAGGAGCCAATGAACTTCTCTATCACCTGGTCTCGAGCATCTTGCTACAGCAGCACGCAACAGTCTAAATTGGTATTAAAGTGTATATCTTGATGTATTTATTTTAGATTTTTAAATTTATAACTAATGTACATTTAGTGCTTCATCTTATATCTGGAACTTGGAAAGAATTTATATTTTCTGGCCAACTCATAACCTCTCCCCTAAAGTCATACAAAACCCTGGAAGATTACAAGAAGAAATGAATGCCTTATGGGGCAATAAATCCAACTTTGAGCAACTTTAGATGGTACAATAAATTTAAAAAGTGAGATTTAGCAAATGGCACATATTACAAAATAAGGAAAGCATGAGGAATCAGGTACCTACAATAAACTGAACAACTAAGGCATTGTTCGTGGGAAACCTTAACAAATAAATGTCTACAAAACTCCCATTCTGCTTACCAGCCGCTCCTTCTTGGCAGAGACAAGGGAAGGTGCAGATGAGTTCAGATATCAAAACAAGCGTGCCCAGACATCTCTCTGCAGTTTTTAGCTTTCCTGGTAAGTTGTGTGTGAATTCTCCTAAATTCAGGAACCTCTCCCCATTCAGAGATAGCCGGAGCTGTCCACAAGCAAGATGGACACAACCTGGCCACACCTGCTCCTATTTCTGACCCTTCAGGTGAGGCTTTCCTCAAGCACAGTTAATACTTTGTGTCCGGAGATTGTCGAGAAAATTAAAATGGGGACCGGACAAAGGAAATAATGGTAGGGAGGAAGTGGATGGAAAAGCACATAGAAAGGTGTCAAGAAATCCTAGGTTCAGTGACACTGAATCTCTGTGGACAAACACAAGGCCTAAACATTCCTTTAAAATTGAACACAAAAGTACATTTTAGCTGGGTGCTGGGGCACACAATTGTAATCCTAGCTACTCAGGAAACAGAGATAGGAAGATAGCAGATCTGAGGCCAACCTAGGCAACTTCCAAACACCTATCTCTGTCTCAAAATTTTAAAAGGGCTAGGAGTGGGGTTCAGTGGTAAAGTACATGTCCAGTGTTCACAAGACCCTGGGTTCCATCTTCAGTACCCAAAGAGAAAAAAAGAAGGAAGAAAAGAGCAACTCTTCGGCATTCTCAAGATCGCTCTAGTCCAACCACGTAAAATGCCATGGCCACAGGGTTGCATCGGCCACCAAGTGCTGCGAGCCAGGGGTCCCAGTGACAGGTGTCAACCCGCTCGTGGTGTCTGACGTGAGGACCCTGTGCCTGGAGATCAAGCTTGGGCTCAGCCTTTGAGAAAGTCTCCAGAACTGTCCCACCTAGGACCTGGGGTCTCCTCTAACCTCTGAGGATCCCAGTGTGACCCAACTTACGTGACCCGCAATTTCTGATGACATGTAGATGGGAAAGTTAGGCAACAACGTGAGTGGGATGGGTTCCAGAAATGAGGCTCATGATTGTCACTTATCGGGTCCACCTAGTGTCCTCTTAACAACTCCAGGCAAAATATGACATGAAGACACCCGATCTGAAGTGTGCTCTGAAGTGGAGGCGTGTCTTGCAGTTGAGGGTGACACACTCTTAGCTGGCCATGGAGGTCAGTGCTTCGCACATTGTGAAATCTGCCTTCCCTGTGCAGATTACATGTGAACTGAGGCCTGGACAGCGCCGGCTGCACAGAGGTTGATGGCCATTTAAAATACAACTGAAGAGGGTCGGGAGGTTAGCTCAGTGGTTCCGGGCTGGGGATTTAGCTCACAGGTTCCACCGCCTACCTCACAAGTGCAAGGTCCTGAGTTCGATCCCCAGTCCCCAAAAACATAAAAAAATAATAAAATACAGTTGAACTAATTGGACTGTGATGTGGCATTGAAAAGAAAAACTGTTACGTCCTCAGACACACCGAGAACAGCTGTGAGAAATACCTTTGGAGGAGAAAGAATTTTCTGGTTTTCTTTGGTAAAATAACTTTCATACTTTCTTGAAAGTAATGTCCATACCTTATAAGATTCGTGAGAGGAATTTTCCTGAAAGGAGGGAACCTGCACCATAATTTACTACTTATGTATGAATGAAAGGACTCATACTTCTTGCAAAGAGGATGGAGGCCAAAGGAATAACCAGTGGTCCAGAAGGATGAAATCACCAAGCAACAAGACGTTCACGTGAGCAAGTGATGCTTCATGAACAACCATCATTAAATCACCTGTCATCATTTTGCTATTACTTTTTAAAACTCCTTAGAGTTACAGGAAAATGGGCTCTTCTCTGTGGTTTCTTAAGGTCACTGAAATCATGAACACAAATGTGGATTGGCTCTCCACAAATCTACTCCTCGATACTGGCAGGTCTGGGATTCCTTTAGAGCTTCTTTGTGACCTCCATCTCTCCAAAAGAAGTAAGTTAAGGGAGAAGGAGAGTTTACAGAGAGAAGCAGAGACCAACTGCTACAGGGAGACAGGCATGAGAGTTGACCAGAAATAATGGGGGGATTGGTGGGTAGTATAGATATTAACCTCAGAATTATAACTATGGCTTTATATTAAGAGCATTCCATACGGCCACATGATTTCCCTGGACAGGCACCAACTTCACACAGATACATGCAAGCAAGAACCTATGACAGCTTGTGTCTTCAGAGGTAGAATTTTGCAGCTAGAAAATAACTGGAAAACAAGAAATGTGGCTACACACACGCACATGTACGTGCACACACGCGCGTGGGCACACACACACACAAATAATTACAATGGTGCACCATGAGCGCTAGATGAGATTAAAAAGAAAAATTTAAAAGGCGGGGCCAATATGGCAGTAGTCTTGAACTTCCTGGTGCCAAGCATGTCCTGGGCCATCCATCAGATCCATAGGTTTCTTCAGGGACAGTCTCACAGACCTGGAACTGACCTGGAATCTGCGGAGTAGTGAGGGCCCTAGGTGTTTCTTAGAATGAAGTAGAGAAGGGAAGTACTACGTTCATCGGCTGTCAGAACTTTGAGGGCCTATGGAATGAATGTCTTGTGGTGAAAAAATACAGTGCAGTTGTAAGGAGTGAATAAAAGTACTGAAATGGTAGGTGTTTCAACTCAGAATGGAAACACAGAGCTTAAAACATCTACAGTAGGGACGTTATAAGCTGGTGACTAGGTCCAAGTTATGCAAAGAGTTGGAACTGTATCCACCCCAAAGAAAGAAAGTTTTGTTAGAGTACTAGATTAAAAAGTACTTCTCACTAGTGGATGCCCAAATCCTCCCATGCCTCGGAAACGAAATGAACCTCTGCCTGTCTACTGAGAATTTTAGAGCTCAGAGTTCACAACTTAACTTCCTCTTCCTCCACCTAGAAATTGACATGGCATGAGAGAGCCGCTGAGCTCGAGGTCAGTCCCTACGAAGAGGAAGTCCAAGACCAATTAATCACTAGTTTACACCAGGATAGAAAATCAACCCGTTCCTCGCCCAACTCAGGGTTATGTTTTAGGTATTCTCTGCTCCAGTGTGCTGTGGGTTCCGCCCAAGCTGTTGCAACTTCCTTCTTTCACCCCATATTACTGCCTTCTTTTCCTTTTCTGGTTATCTCAAAGAGCACTACCCAGTAACGTTCTGGCTCAAATCTCAAGACCCTGGGAAGTGTTTCATGAGTAATTCAACCTTTGGAACCATTCCTGTACCTGTATATACCAAGGGTGAGGGTTTGCGCTGTCTTCAACTGGCAGAATTTGAGAGGAAGTGAATTTTATGCAAAGGGAAGAAAAAGGGTCGTGAACTCCTTGGCGAAAGATGATGGTGTTATAGGAATCAACCTGGTGATTACAGGGTGGGACAACAGCACTGAACTGTATTTCTCCAGTGGTGAAAGGTGAAGGTAGAATCATGGCAAACACCTGGAAAGCTGGTGAATGTTTTAGCCCAGGAAAGCCTCTCCCTATTTCAACTACCAAGCTTTCTGCCAATCAAAGAAACTGGTTTAAGGCACATAACAACTTCACCTAGGCTTAACACACCTTTCTTGAAAATAGGAGAGCTGTGGTCTTTTGAGGATATTTGCCAAAGCAGAATATATTGTGGTTTCGACTTGTTAATGGTGGTTATTTTTCACCTGTGAAACTTTGGCACAAAGCTGTGTACAAAATAAGTGAAAGCAATAATACAAATCTTGTAAATAAAACAAGTGTCAGCCCTGTTTCAAAGTTCCTATGAAGAAAAGAAATCATCACCAAAAAAGAAAAAAGGCAAGACCAACAAAAAGAAAAACCATTTTTCAATTTTGCACAATTTTAAATTATATACTGCTATGGTTTGGGTTAGGTGCCCCACAAAGGCCCACATGTGGACGGTCAGTCCATGGTGCTATTGGGAGGGGGTGGAACACTTACTAGGTAGGGCCTAGTGGGAGGAAGTGAGGTCATTAGGGACATGCCCTTGGTGTGGATATTAAGACACTGGCTCCACCTCTTCCTCTCTTTGCTTCCTGGCTGTCACAGGTGAGCACCTTTGCTCCACATGCCTTCCTCCCATGAGGAACTGTCTCTGTACAGGTGCAAAACCAGTGAGAACAACCAACCAACCATGGACTGAAACCTCCAAAACTGTGAGCCACATAAACCTTTCTTCCTTATAAATAGATTGACTGAGGAACTGTGTTATAGTATAGAAAGCTAACACAATATTTTATAATTCTCTGGAAAGACTACAGCTGGCTAACTTTAAGAGACATAATGATTAGAGGTATTTGGGAGTCTTCTTAGGGCTTATTTCCTTGGCTGTTTTTGTTCCTGTTGCGTTTTGCAAATCGTGGGACATTTTGTGCACACATAAAATTTAATTTATGAAGAAGAATTTTTAGCAAAAACTACGGTGTCATAGCCAGTTATCAAAACAGATCTTTGGTGATATCTTTTAGTGACTTCAGGATTCAACCACTATCACCTTGGAAGGGGTAGTGTACAATTCCTGCTCTTATTCATAAGTGGTATAAAACCACTTTCTGTATGGTTTCATCAAAATTTCTGAGCAGCTTTGGAATTCTGACTTCTCCATAGTTAATCTCATGAGATTTGTAGGATTTCAAAGATGCTCGGTACTATTTCTACATTCCTGTGAGTTACTGATTCTCTGGCAAGCATCTGCACTGAAGACATTTCTGCTGGTCTCTCTCCCTTCTACAAAGATCACATCTGATCTCTCAATAAACGAGAATAAGGAATGTGTTCCCAAACACCCAATGAAAAAGTGTTGAGACAGCAGAATTCTGAGACAGATGACACCGTATAATTACAAATTAGAGAAGAGCAAGGAGGACCATTTACTTCATCTTCTTGCTGAAAAGAAGACAAACATAACTCGTTAATGACAAGCCACTGTCTCATCATACAAGGAATTTTCCACAGGAAAGAGGTTACAATGTCTCGCTATCCTGCTATCCTGCCTCTCTGATTTTTCCATCCTTGAACTCCTCGCACAAACTCTCAAGTGCATAGAAGGGCAAAGGGGCAAGGAGTCATGCAGGATTAAATTTTAGATTTTCTGCCTGCAAATTTCTTATTCTCTAATAAACTGAATCCTCTCAAAACTCTCTCTAGAAACTCTCTCTCTTTGACTGTGCCAAGAAAAATGGCAAACCCAGAAAAAGGAAAACAAAGCACAGACAACTTACATATTCAAGGGTTAGGAAGGAAGGCCCTATGCACATTATTTCTCCAGGTATGTCCAACCTTAAAAGTGAGTATGAAATGAAGAACTTTAGAAAGAAAATGCTCACCGATGACTACGGAGAAGGGGGAAGTCCAGTGGTGTCAGAGTAGGGATGCGTGTGTCCAACACCAGCATAACCCTTCTCAAGTACCACACACCACACTTCAGTGTGTGCAGAATCACTGGGTCTGTCATTGCCCTGTATTTGAGCAACACATACCACTGGCAATCGTGGTACCTCTCACACTTCTAAGGAAAAGTCCAGGTCAGGAGAAGCGCAAGATTCAAGAGACATTCAAGGTCAATGATCTCCCTTGTAAAATGAGTCAACTGGGTCTCAGGAAGTCAAACAGTGTGCCAAATATCACTGATGCAAAGCAAAAGAATACTCTAATGGAAAGCACACTTAGCTTACAGGCAAAAGCCGTTCACATTACAGGTTACTCATACATCATGAGTCGTGAGCACAACAACAACAACAAAAAAGAATTTCTTCTTTTCTCGGATGAAGGGAATAATGTTTCTATGTGATGATCGGAGATGTTGAGAGAGCCATGTGTACCTGCTCATGTAGTAGTCTACCTGGCCAGCTGTGAAGACCATTCTCTGGGACTCTCTGCTTTCAGGAGTGGCTACTGATACCTTAAAGGCAGATCCTGGCAACATCTGGTGCTCAGCGCGGGCAGTGGTTAGTCACACTTCACCAAGGGTGAATTCACCAGAATTCCAAGGGTCCTCGGTGAGCTCTGATAGAATAATAATCAAGAAAATGGTCTCCCATTTCTTTTGTGTACATGTGTACGACTTCGTACATCATACGGTTGTTTCAAGTCTTTCCAAGGGCTCTGTGTCTCTGAACAGCAGAGGACCTACACCGTTGTGTAACACAAGGTGGCGCTAAATGAAATTCACCCAACAACAGCAACAACAACAACAAAAAAATCTATCAAGGAGAATTTTAGCAAAAAGGACCCTGATGTGGCCAGTTACCAAAACAGCCAGTTCCCCCTGGGGGTGTTATGAGAAAACCCAATACCACACAATATTCTTCTTAGTATTATGTAAGACTCAAAAAAGAAATCAATGACCACGACTTCCTTAGGACTGGCTTATCCTGGCACCACAAACTGGGCAGCCGACAGGATACCACTGTGTAGCCTCACAGTCATCCCAGTACTGGGTAGATCAAGGTGTGTCCAGACCCAAAGGATCTGGGGAACGCTGTGCCCGTGGTTTTCTCTTAGCTTGTGGTAGGCCTTTGGCCCATGGAAGTGTGACATGACAAGACACTTGTCCAAGGTTCCTGGCTCCCCAAAGTAGGCCATAGATACCAAACTTTCTCTTCCCCAAGCTGAGTCATAGAAAAAATAATCCTATTTATTTATTCTTATCCTACTAGAGATTGAACTGAGTGCCTTAGTACTGAACTACATCCCCAGCCCTTCTTCAATTTTTTTATTTTGAGGCAGGGACTCACTGAGACATCAAGTTGCCCGGGCTGGGCTGGTACATTGCCATCATCTTGCCTTATCCACCCAGCGTGCTGGGATTACGGGTGGGCACCATCACATCCGGCTAGAGACACTAATCTATTGCTGCCTTTCTGACTTGGAGCTGGCTGTAACAATTCTACGACCTACCTCATTTCAGAAGGGGTTTTGCCTTATAACCTGGAGGAAGGAATGCTGCAGAAAGAAGCCAAGAAGTATTTGAAGTATTTGCAAGTTTCCCCTATGGATCCCATTGGCATTACAGCATGGTGTCTTTCCAATCACACTTGGGTATGGTTATTCACAGCTCAATGGTGGACAATGAAGTCTCCACATGCTTGTAAGGTATCCTTTGTAGGAAACCAGTGAATGTTTCCAAGTCCTGTGAGCATCTCAAGAAAATTCACTGAACTGGAAAGGTGCTAGGGGACCCCAATTTATGGCAAGTGCTCAGAAGCACAGATAAAACACCCTGGGGTCTGCTATTCTGTCCCCACAGGGTGGTCCTGCGTCAGCCACACTGGACTCCCCAGGAAGCTGGATAGACAGAGGAATCATCAGGTATCCTTCCAAAGTCCAGATCGCTCTCTGGGGGCTGGGGTTGTAGCAGGAGTCTGTGTTTTCAGGAGTCTGCCAGATGCTGCAGTTTGAGATCCTCCCTCAAATGAGCCCAGGACAATCCGTCTTCCTTTGGTATTCATGACTTCATGTAAAAGACTCCAGATGTTCCTTTCCTCTCTCCTCCAAGTTCACCAAGCAGACTATGGAGTCCTTTGCGTAGCCTGCTCGGGCCCAAGCAAGCACTGACAAAGATGATCTAGTTTGTTATCAACTGGCTTTGGGATGTGTGAGCACACCTGTGCACGTACAGCTGCCAGCCAAGCTACGCCACTTTCTGGGAACCCAGTGAGCTCAGGCCAACCTACCCAGTGTGTCCAGACCAAGCCAGCTCGCCACTGTGTCTTGGTCTCTCCTTGTCTATGTTAATCTTCAGAAAGAATAGCTCTGGGATGATGTTATTTATTGCTGTGGACCACAGGGAGGTAGGTTAGAAAACCAGGCTCAAAAGGCCCTCACTCTCAAGTCATCCTATTATTTCTCAAAACAGATGTCTGACAGCCACAATCTGTTGTGTGCATAATCAGCTATTCTCACGGGGCACATTAGTGCCTGGTAACTGGCATGTGGGTAGAGGTTAAGGATTAATTTTAAGTTATCAAGCCAATTACTCACAAGCATTTGGAGGAGCTGCAGAGAACATATTCCAGACACCGGAAATGGAATATATTGTTATTACCTCTATAGGTGGTTTAAAAAGTGGGCACTGAGCACACACAGGATACCCCATAAATGAAAACCATCATCTTCGCATGTGTTCCTACCAAATATTTAGCGACACACCTTGAGATACATTCAGAAAATCTTAGAAGGCTTCATTTTAATGGTTAAGCAAAACCAGCAGCTTACTACACACACACTGGCTGGGGATTCGGGATTTAACTGAGCTGAGTTCCATTTGCAGAAGGCGGAGTTTAAAGAGGAAAGAGAACTTACCAGGGACACATGCTTTTCCCACTTGAACTGGCTTTACTAAGTCTCAGAGTCTTGTCACATTGTTTTCTTGTGATATATGCTTTTTCATTATGCTAATTTATATGTTATTCATTAGGGAGCATGGAATAATTCATCAAATTAAAATGGAGCAACTCGTACTCTGTTACACCCTGACTCTTGTGATATTCCAGCCCATTCATCATGACTCTGGGCTACTTTAATAAGAACTTCAAAAGATACCATGCTCTAATGAGGGATCGCTGGAGGAAACATGATGAATTAAATGTGATACAGGAGAAAAGAGCTTGCGAGGCGAAAACAGGGCAAAAATAAAAATTACTCAATTCCAGAAAAATGTATTCACTGCAGAATTATAAGTACCCAGCATCTGGGAAGTCAAGTAGGTTTCCATGGTACAACAGGTAACCTGGAATTAAAACACTTTTTCTGCCTCAACAATATCTATCAAGGATTTCAAATTTCAATGTAAAATTCTATATAAGCTATTTCCATGTATCACACGGGAAGAGGAATTTTTCGGAGGGTAGTACTTGGGGCATTCACACTGAGCTATGGCCCTATCCCTTTCTTAGTCTGAGACAGGGTGTTGCTCTGTCACAGAATCACCCTGGCAGGGCTCCAACTTGTGATCCTCCTGCCTCATCCTCGCAGAGTGCAGGGATCACAGGTGTGCACCACCACACCCAGCAAGGAAGAAGAAATCGTTAAGTGACAAATGCATGTAGAAGAGACCTAAATGTCACATCCTACTTACACAAGTAAACATGAAGGAATCACTCTTGAAATGATACTACCTTATTTTATTTTTCTTTTATGGCTCTCAGGCCAGGCTGTGGGGTGCAGAGAGCCCCAGAACACACACCGTTCGGTTTTAATCCAAGAACTTTAAGCAACAAGCACTTCCTGGGTGTCTACTGTGTCCCAGCCAGGACTTTTGTCAAGCTAACTCCGAAGTTCTAGGCTAAGTGCATGGTACTGGATCACAACCCAGCACAGCGGTAGTATGTTGAAATGGATGTGGAAGGAAGATTACTTAGAAAGACATATAAAAGGGGCTGAGACTTTAGGACCAGCTCACAAATAAAACACATACACACACACACACACGCACGCACTCACGCACTCACGCACACGCACACGCATGCATACACACACACCACATATTTAAAGGGAAATGCACAGCATGTCTCGCTTCACAATGGACGCCTCACAGCCAAAAGCCACCCAGGTCCTGATCCTAAAAGGCTATGACCCTTTCTTCAGATCAGCATTACACAAGACAGAGACTAGAATCCCAGCCCTCTAGGAAGCTGAGGCAAGAAGATGCCAAGTTCCAGCCTAACCTTAACTTAGTGACTTCTTGAGACCCTGCCTCAAATTTTTAAAGCAAACAAACAAATAAATAGGAGGACTGAGGATGTAACTCGGTGTGAAGTCCCTGGATTCAGTTTCCAGTACCAACCTCCCCCCCAAAAAAAAATCTAGATTAATTTTTTACTCCTGAGAAAGAGAAATGTAACAGAACTGTTTAGGGCTCCCTTATTGTGAGGATGAGATTTTGTGGCTATCTATCCCAGGCACAAATCTCCTGTCTGACTACACGCTGTGATGTCAAGTGAGACCTAGGTCCCTAGAAAACAGAAGCACGTGCCCTGATGATCTTTGCAACCCCAGAGTCCACCCAACGCCTGGAAATGTACAGCTACTTCCTATTTCCTGGAAAAAAGAAGCATGCAAGGTCACTGACAGACAGTCTTCACAGATTGAAGCAAAACACAGTGTCTTGCACCACAGCGAAACATTTTGGTCATCAATGCATCACTATGCCAGGCATGTAGCGTACACCTGTGATGTCAGCCATTCAGGAGGCCGAGGCAGGAGGGTGGCAATTTCCAGACCAGCCTGGAAAACTTCATGAGATGCTATCTCAAAACAGAAAGTTAAAAAGGCCGGAGATGTGACTCAGTGCTCCCTGGGTTTCATTTTGAGTACCATAAAAATAAAAAAGACTGCTTATTCAAGGTTGGTCCTGTAACATTATACTGGTGCTGGGAAATTCCTATCTCCTGCAATACAGAAGCACCCTGAGATCACAAAGCAATGCAGGGCTCGTGTGCATTGCAATGCAATGCGGGGACACTGATACAAGGAGACCACCGTGACAGGCAGTTACAGTGCCTGCTGATAATACTAAGCCACCCTGTGACCAGGCTTACTTGTGATCTGCACTGCCCACTTACTCCTTCTACATATGAGAGAGAAAATTGGCTGGGAGCAGAGAGCTTTTGTTGTCACCTGCCGAATCTGTCCCTTCCCAGAATGTGTCCCCATCCACGATGCCCGGCTCCAGCTGGGCTGAGACAGAGAAGTAGACTGGCAGACCTAGAAAAACATCCAAAGGCGTGGGTGTCTAAGCACAGACATCACACAGGTCCAGAGAGATACGCAGGAGAAAGCACTAGAACGGATGAAGGGCTTTCCAGAGAGGTGCTTTCTTTTTTGAAGTGGGGCAGTTTCACATGTTCACTTTCCGATGTTTTGTCCGTTTTTTAGTTTTTTATTACTGCATGTTTACAGTACCTAATGACTGGATTCCTGATGGGGTGTCGGCACATGTACATAGCACATCCCGATTCCCCTTTCCTTCTCCCTCCCTCTCAATTCCCTTCCTATTTGAGAATAACCGCCCTACTCCTATTATCTATCTTTTGTTTTGTTCCTTATTTATATTTTGGGGGTTATGTACTCACTACATAGCCTAGGCGGGTCTTGAACTCACAGTGATCCTTAGGCTGTGCGACTGATTTCTCACACTTAACGTTAATATTTTCCTACCAATGACTCAAATTTTTCCCACTTTGTGGCTGGGCAGTACTCCTTTGTGTGTGAACACCAAATCTACTTTACTCATTCATCTTTGGATAGACACACAAGCCACCTCCATTAGCCATGATGAGTTCTGATACTATAAACACAGGTGTGCATGGATCCCTGTAATGTGATGCCTTTAACTCAGGAAGATATTTAGAAGGGGGATGGCTGGGTGGGATGGAATTTCTAAAATAATAAATGCTGGAAAAGCTGTGAGGGGGAAAGAACCCTTCCAAGTTGTCGGTTGGGAACGTACCTCAGTGCCAGCACTATGGAGAGAGCTGATTCTGCTCCCTCAATCCTCAGCTCCCTGGGACACAGACTGCAATGTCTGCACACCCCCTGCTGCTTTCGCTGTACATTTACCATGCGGGGTGGTGGGGGGGGTGCGCTGGGGGAATCTGGAGGGCGGAAGCCAACGAGGCAGTAATGCGTGGGACTGCACCTCCCCGGACAAGCAGGCATCAGCAGGCCAAGCTTGGGATCGTACCCTGACAGCGAGACCCAGACCAGGCACACAGGGGTGACGCACACAGGGACAGAGGGCGGAATGGAGCTCTGGCTGCAGTGTACAGGTTGCTTTACGATGGAAGACCACTTGTTCCCGCGAAATTGTGGAGTCATAAATAGGACAAGAACTGCAAAACCTTGTCTTGTCAAAAATGGTTAAAAGTACAGCAAAACTCCATGGCTGTTCAGTACACACCAGACCGAAATACAAATGAATGTCTGTTCTAAAGAAGTTCCACCTCTAAGTATTTGCTGTTTGGTAGTGAATATATTCTGCTGAGATTTTTTTTTTTTTAATTTCTGTGCAGCTGTGAGGATGTTAGCTCATAACTTTGGATACAAAAATGTGGAAACAACAATGCTCTCTATTTTCTTTAGATTCCTGTCCAAGAATCTTCCCAGATGTAGGTCATTTTGAGCAAGTGGCTTTGGCCATGCTGTTTTCAAAATCGTACAGCACAGCATCCAAATAAGAAGGGAGAGAGAGAGAGAGAGAGAGAGAGAGAGAGAGAGAAACAGAAAGAGGGAATGCGTTTCTGTTCAAAAATACAACTGGGATATCCATGATTTGTTGAGAGAGAGCACGCCACACATAAAGAACCAGAAAGGAATGGTGGGAAAATGTCTGACATTTTAAAGGCTAACTTCTAGCTCCAAAAGGCTCAAAACATTAAGTGGGCAACAAGGGGACAAAGTAGTACCTTGCTTGCTTCACAAACTTAATTCTCCCACATTTTCTGGTTGCAAATTGAAGTGAATGAGAACCGAATCAAATGCAACGTAGACCTTCTGGGGAAATTTGATTAGGATCTCATCTAATTTGGTCTGCGACCAGTTACGGAAACAATTAAGCTTGTGAACCGAGGTACCACTGCACGTACCTTCAAATAATGACCATTGCTATGGTAGCCGTCACTACTTCTCTGTACTTCCGGGCCACAGATGAAATTCAAAAGAAGCAAGGTTAGCAAAGCATTTTCACTGCAAGCAGCCTGCTGAGTTCTTCTCATCCTCTGAGAAAAGAGTCACTATGGAATTGGTCGCTATCAGCTGAGTGGGGGTCCATTCCGGAAGGAAGTCCCAAGTTGCTACGATGATGTCCTTAGTAGTTCAGCCTTTATTTGGATGGCCACATGGCTAGGCTGTTGGACAAAAGTGGGTAGAGCCAGCTGCCTGGATGCAATTTGTGCCCCCACAGAGTGGAGTTGTCCTACATACTGGTCCCACAGCAAAACTCTGCTCATGGGGAGATGGCCAGCAAACAAGGCATAAAGCAGCACTAAGCGGGGATAGATATCAGTAGCTATCCATAAAGCATAGGTGGGAAAAGCTGAGTGTCTGGATAAAAAGCATTTGCAGAAATATCTCAGAAATCCTGCCTGCATTTCCCCATGTGCAGGTGATACTGTCAATTATTTTTATTATTATGATTCTCTCACGATGGCAAAAGTCTTTGAGCTTCCTTTCTTCTGTTGCAATGGAAGAAGGCAAATTCACGTGAGGCTCTTTGGCATATCTGGTTTGTCACAACAGCAGTCCGACATGTGTCTAGGGACCTGGGTGACAGAAATCACTATGCCGCACATACTTCTTCAAGTTTCTCTTAATTTCTCACGTTTGCAAGTCTTTGTCAGCGTCCATCCCGGTATATACAGTTCAACCAAGAGGATACATTTCAAAAGAGTACCATCATCTCTAACCATGCAGGGGTTTAGTGACAAGGGCTGAGACTGGTGTAAACATCTAGAAAAGCTGTTTTTTTCAAGTATGCAATATTACAGAACTAAACAAGAGCTGCTAAATCTTCATTGAATAAGCCATTTGTCATCAGCCAGCAGGTCCATGGTAAACAGGTGAAATCACCGTTAACCTGAAAAGTTTTATTTTTGTTTGCATTTATACTTTCTGGACTCCGGGAGTCTTTCTTTGACAGAAGTTGTCAGTCAGCTCCCAGGTGAGAATGCTCAGTGCCTCTGGTTTTATCTTTAGAGAAGGCCCTCGTGTACCCTGGGGGTGAGGGGGCGGGACGAACACTAAAAGTGCTGTGATGTCTTCCGGACTGATTAATTATTAGTGTGTTGGAATATTAGAGTGAAGTGGGAAAAAGAAGAAGTGTGAACTGAAAGCAAAACTATAATTATGAAACAGTAATTATAAAAAACTCTCTAAGTTAGATGAATTCTCATTATTTCTCTTCTCCCAGGAACCAACAGGATTAATGGCATTTTGGGAGGGTGATGGATTACTTTGCAAAAGTACGTTTCTTCTTTCATTAAATGAGCTCTGTTTTATATTTTCATTTCTGGGCTTATGAAATTGTTACTTTTTTGGATATATGCAGAAATTAGCTATGGAATTTAAAATGTAATTGTAATGACTGGATAGAAAATCAAAGGGGGTGGGAAGTAGTTTCATTCTCTTGGGGTAATTTGAGAATATGTGCATGCAAATTAAGAAAACATATTTCACTAAAATTATAATTCTGATTGCATTAGGCCCTATTTAAGGGGTGACCACATTTCTGCCTTTTCTTTCAAAAGAAGATAAAACGAGAAACAGTATTTTGAGATCCTAATCTAACAGAATATCATCCTTTGAAGTTAGCAGGATATTAATACCGTAACATGGATGGGGAAAAAAAAAAGCTAAATAACGATTTACAATTTAACACAAAGGAGTCAATAAAAGCTGAATTAAGAACTTCGGGTTTTTATGGCTTTGAGAAAAAGAAATCCTTCACATCTTTGCATTTCCTTTTCATGTGCAGCCTTGAGAATTTCCCAAACTGCCCTTTCCTCAGAATTCTTCATTGCCCAATTTTTATGTCTTCTAGTGATACAGGAACGGTACAGCGCAAACAGACCACAAACAGAAGGAAAGGAAACCAGCCTGAGGTTCACTGAGCTCTTGGAAGTAGCTGTTGCAGACACAGGGCTACAATTACTGATTCCAAACACTCCAGAAAAGTAGCCCAGCAAGAAGAGCAAGGTTCAAAGAGGGAGGCTTTTGTTATTCGTGAACTGGGAACCCATCCTCTGAGATGTTCTGAGTCCAGCTGTTGGCAGAACAATTGCGCAAGGAGCTCCGGAAAACTCTGCGGTTTTGAGAGAGCAGAAATCTGGGTGGGCATTAATGATAGCAATCTATAAAAGGATTTAAAAATGCTCTGATAAATGTGAACACTCATGTTATGTGTTAAAACGATTACATGGAACAGTGTAGAGGGGGCACACACCTGTAATCCCAGCACTCTGGGAGGCTGAGGCAGGAGAATGACAAGTTGGAACCCAGCTTTGGCAACTTAAAGATTTAATGAGAACCCCTCGTAAAATTAAAAAATTTAAAAAGGGCTGGGGATGTAGCTCAGTATGAGGGCCCTGGACGCAAACCCCAGGACTGATTAAAAAAAAAAAATTCAACAAAGAGTCATGTATAAATTTCTTTTTGCATTTCAACAGCTCATTGGAGTAATTTGCATACATTGCTGTCCCTCCCTCCAAGAGGAAGGCAGGAAGCACGTCTCACATCTCTGGGGCTCTTAGGACCTCCAGCTCCTGAAGACAGTGGTGTCTGGCAGATTCTTATAGACTGGAAGCAGAGTTTGGAGGGGGCAGGTTCCTGGCATGGTGCTGTTGGACTGATAGTTTTAAGGCTTTTCCCACCACAAACCCTCACTCTGTGACACACGAGTTGCCTCCCAGGAGCCCAACAGAGGCAGAGAGCAACCTGTTTTCAGCACTCAGGGCCTCCCCACACCCGATGTGGAAATTCCCACTCTGTCCTGCGCTCGCCTGTAACACTCCAAAGGGAAGGGGTTTATTCAGGTCACAGTTTGTAGAGGTTTCAGTCTATACTGGCTCCAAAGCAGGGTAGCAGAGGGGCAAAAGTTCACGGCAGTGGAAACAGCAAAAGCAACCAGGGACTTTAACATCTTCTTCTGCCCCTTTTATTTCAGACTACTGGGATTAGGGCTTTGCTAAACCCTAATCATGTGTAGTGGTTTAGTAATCACAAGCCCTTAATCCCAATATCACACACTCTAGATTCAGCAGCCTATGGCCACGGGAGGCTTTGGGAGTACATCTAGACACAAACTCTAACAGAATGTAGATTAATACAGCCATTATGGAAATCAGTATAAAGTTCATTTAAAAGCTATACCACTCTTCAGTCTGTTTCTGAAAGAATTAAAGTCAGCCTACCCGTGTTTACTGTGGCACAATTCGCAAGAGCTAAGCTATGGAAACAGCTGAGTTATCCATCAACAGATGAATGAATTTAGGGAAAAAAAATAATATATATATATAGATAGATAGATCTATCTATATATATACACTGTGGAGTATTATTCAGCCATAAGGAAGAATGAAATTGTGCTATTTGGGGGAAAATGGATAGAACTGGAGCACATCATTGTAAGTGAAATAAGTCAGACTCAGAAAGTCAAACACCACATGTTTTCCCTCGTGTGAGGAAGGGGTAGGGGGTTGACAGAGAGAGGAGAGGGAACGTAAAAGTAGAGGGGAGACTATTAGAGAAGAGCCAGGGAATGGTGGAGAAGGTGAGGAAAACGGGAAGGACTGGGGGAATGATCAAAGTATGTTTCATCATATACAAATATGCCACACTGAAACCCACAGGTCCCTGGGTCTAATAGTCACTAATAAAAAGTAATACAAGGGGTAGGCCCACTCTTCTGTGGTCATCCAATATTAATTCCATCTTACCACTCACTCCCTGTTGGACTAAAGTGAATCATACCCAAACACAACTTTGCCCCTACTAGACTGTAAGTTTCTTATAGACAGGAGTTGTACAATCTCATCTTTGAAACGGCTGCGATCACAGATATCAGCTGAAAGACACGATGGTGATTTAATCAGTTGTTTTTTTGACTAAAGAGGAAAATAGTTCCAGCACTCAGAGCCTCACATTGGTGTCAAAACATTACCTTCTTATTTTTTCTATGCAATCCTTATGTATTAGCCATCAAGGAGGAGTACTTACATCCAATCTTACCTACTGTCTGGGAAGGGCCTCCCCTCATCTCTTTGAAATCACATGTGAAATCTCTCATGAATACGGAAATGGTTACAAGGTGTGGCTGGAGCATATAGCTCCTCTCTGGTTTCTATCTGACTAAATCCGCACTTGATGTACTGGTCAGTTATTCATTGCCATAACAAAATATGCGAGAACAATCAATGTATAAGGATGAAAGGTGAATTCCAGCTCACAGTTTCAGAGGCTTCAGTTCATGGTTGGTCACTGCATTGCATGCAGCCCCGTGATGAGGCAGAAACATCATGACAGAAGCATGTGGTAAAGGAAAGTGCCTTGCCTCATGGCAGCCCAGAAGTAGAGAGAGAGAGAGTGAGAGAGCTAGAGAAAAGTTTTAACCTGCAAAATCACAACCCTAGTGGCCTACCTCCTCCACTGAGCCCCACCTCCTAAGAGCCTGTTCAGCTGTGATCTCATCATTGATGATGTTACCATCTTCACAACTCAGCCTCCTCTCCAAACATCCTTTAATCCAGTCCAGGTGACAATTAGGTTTAACCATCACAGCTGCTTAATACCTGAACTACTTGGCCATTCATCAGTAATCCATGCCACCTTCCCAGACCTTACAGGAAGTAGTTTGGCTAAAAATGTCCTCTGACCCCATGTACTACCTACCGTACAACCATAAACTCTCCTGAACACTTATGTATTGTTCACATTTCAACAAATCCTGGGCAATGAGGGAGCACGGCACATCCGTACATAGAGCCCCCTGAGACTTGAAATCTTCTTATAGAAATCTTCAGGAGATACAAACTAACTCAGATAACAGAAAATGTTATGACTCTTAGTTCCTTTATTTGGATGTTTTGAAATTTGAATACACTCGTGTTTTTTCAAAAAAAAAGTGAAAATTATCTGAGAGTTGTGAAAAGTTAGTTATATTTTTACTATTATTTTCTAGATGAATGTACTGGAATGAGTCCTTTCTATAGGAATCGAGTTGCCTAATCTTTTTTTTTTTTTTGGCTAATCTTAAAATAAAAAGACAAAATTGTTCTGTAGAACCAGGTTATCTCTTTTGATAGGTGCTATAGTTTGAATGTCCAGTGCCCTCCACAGGCCCATGTGGTAAAGACTTGGTATCCAGAGTTGTGTTTTGGGGAGGTGGTAGAGCCCTTTAAGAGATGGAGCATAGTGCGAGGAAGTGAAGTCATGGGGGTGTGGCTTTGAAGAGGACTGTGGGACACTGACTCCCCCTCTCTCTCCGGCTGAGCCATGAGGTGAGTGGTTTTCCCTGCCATGCATACCCATCCATGGACCCAAAAGCAATAGAGCAACTAGAACCCCCCAGTTGTGAGCCCAAATCAATCTCTTCTCTTTACAAGTTCATATAGTAATGGAACCTGACCAACACAGAAGGTGTCTTGGGCTGGGTTTCCTAGAAGTGAAGTTGGAATGGAGTTTCCTGGGTGTGTTATATACTGGAGGAGGAGGCTCCCAGTAGAAAGTAGGAAGCGAGCAGAGGGTGGTGGGAGGGCTTTTCTACTGTGGCTCTCTCCCTGGAGATGTGCATGAACCTCGTCCCACGTATCACTTCAGAGCACAAACTGCAGTGAGAGATGATTTCAGTGGGGACTCAGCTGTCAAGCCTGTAACCAATGCCGGTGATTTGGTCACATCAAGAAAGAAGGCCGCAGGACAGGGATCTAGTTCAGTGGCACCGTGCCTGCCTCACAAGTGCAAGGTGTTGAGTTGGATCCCCAGTAACAAAAAAAAAAAAA
>NW_022900951.1:5145408-5154594 GCF_012274545.1 Fukomys damarensis
AAAAAAAAAAAAAAAAAAAAGAAGGCCGAACTGCCTCAGGAAAGCTGGTGTCACTGGCCAAAGGACTTCCTGTTAAAGGGAACAACCATTCACTCTTAACAGCTGCACAGGAGCAGAGGGGAAGGGCTGAGGGACAGGAGATCAGAGACAGAAAGTGGTACGGGTGACCTGTTTCATAATGTTCCTGAACATCCAAAGGAATGATGTGTACTACTAAGACAAGGATGCAAGGCCACTCAAATGTCACCAATATTGTAACTGTTTGCATTGGTAAGCAGGAGACCTCATGCCAACTTGAAACCGAAGTCATACATATCTTCGATTGGATTGTACTACCTAAGTAACACATGTTAATAGACACCATGCTTTCAAAATACAGAGCCAAGATTAAGTAAAAGAGAAAAGTTGATGAATGGCCAACTTTGTAATGCTGAGGTCTATGACTTCAGTCAACCGTGTTCCACTTTTTCTGCTTCTACTTTATAAATAAAATTGCTTTAAAATCATGGATATGCCTCATTGCTCTCCCAAGCTCTCACTCTCAAAATTGTGCACCACAAAGCTCGGTGTGATGGCACACATCTATCATTCCAACACTCAGGAAGCTGAAGCAGGAGGATTGCCAGGAGTTTGAGGCCAGCCTGGGCTACATGTGAGTTTAAGGCCAGCTTGAACTACATAGCAAGACTTTGCCTCAAAAAGAAAAAGGCACAACGAAACGTTATACATGACATTTTTCTAGAAAGTGATACCAAGTCCTACAAAGGATGACTGAAATTTATTTTGAATATTTAAAATTTAAAACTATTGCAGTAAAAGACAAATTGTCGCTGACCTCCTCTCAAAACACACACCTCTCAAAATACACTTGGCATACGCTGTCCCATCATTGCAGCCACTCTGAAGTAGTTCTGGGAGCTCTCTTTCTTGAGTGTCTTTACGCAAAGAGACTAAAACTACAATGAAAGATACGGCTGCCGAGTGCCATCCAACAAAAAGGCAGGCTCATAAAACCAGGACTGTGTGTCTTTCTCCACATTATTCACTGGGTCTGGTACCGTGCAACTTCTGGCTCTTCCTCGAAGTCAAAATGACCATCAAGGCAGCCGTGACAGCACAACTGCAGTCCCTCGTGAAAGGAGACTTCCGGAATTGCTTCACAAAGCACCAAGAATGATGGGACAAGGGGGCTCAAAGAGAAAGGGACACTCTGAAGGGGATCGAAGGCAATGTGTCTTTCACTGTCAAAATTTTAAAACTGTAAACAGTCGCTGCATTTTTACATTTTAAAACTTAAACCGTCACATCACGTAGGTACCCAGCAATGTCTCCATTTCTGCTGTGACAAAAGTGGCACCCACTGAACCTTTCCCACATTTTTCTACCTTATCTGTGAAGACTGATACCTATTCACTGAAATACATGAGGTAAGTTTACCATGAAATCTGGTGAGTCTATTTTTAATAAATTTTAGAACCTCCAAAAGAATGATTCCGTTTTTCATTGTGTTTGTTTGTTTAGTGTTGGAGATTGAACCTAAGACCTCGCACAGGTGAGGCAAGCATCCTACAACTAAGCTACGTCTCAGCCCTCTCATAAAACTTTTACAAGCAGGAACTCTTGCACCAACAACATTAATCTTTTTATTTAGGTCTTCAAGCACACATAAAGTGCATGTTTTTATAATCGAGTCCATAAATGCATATGTAATTGATACAGTACACAGAGAAATGAAGGAGTCAATAAGCATATTATCTACTATGTGTGTAGGGTTTGTTGTTTCTTTTTCTTTTTCTTTTTGCGGGGCTGGGGGATGGAACCAGGGCCTTGAGCATGTCAGGAACATCTGTACCCCTGAGCTAGACTCCACCTCTCTACAGTGTTTTTAAAATATTCTATTACAATCAAAATCAGGGATACTTTGAAATCTCCCAGAAGATTTTAATATAATCATTGTACTACAAACGTGAAAATTGCTGGGAATAGCACAATGTTCCCTGGGTAACATTCAGAACCTCTAAGATACAGAACCAAAGAACCAAACCCACTGCTCCTCAGACAGAGGACTAGTATCTAGAATATATAAAGAGCTCCAAAAAGGCATTCTGCCAAAAACAAAGGGCCCCATCAAAAAATGAGCAATTGAAATGAATAGACACTTCGCAGACAAAGAAGTTAGGAAGAAGTGTTTCGGCATTTTTCATCAGTGGAGAAAAACAAATCAAAACAACACTGAGATTCCCTCTTACTCCAATAACGTTGGCCATTAATAAGGACTCAAAAGATAACAGATACTGGCCAGATTACGAGGATCATGGAACCTTTTCACAAGTTTGGTGGCAAGGTAAGCTAGTACATCTGCTATGGAAGTCATTGTGGAGAGTCATCAGAATACTAAAAATAGAAATACCATTTGACTTAGCTCTTCCCCTTCTAGGTATTTTTCCTCAAGAGCTAAGGTCACCCTACTACGCTATGGGCATACTCATATCATATGATATGATACTATGATATGGGCAGCACAACTCACACTAGCTAAATCATGGAAGCGGCCTATACAGGATATCCACCCACAGATGGATGGTAAAGGAAGGGTGGTGTGTATATACACGGTGGAGTACTACTCAGCCGTACGGAAGAGTACATGTGAGACATGTGTAGGAAAATGAATAGAACTTGAGACCATAATGCTACATGAAATAAGTCAGTTAGAGGACATCAGATGTTGCATGGTCTGTTTAATACGAGAGACTCGAAACAGAAAAGAATTTAAGGAGCAAAATAAAAAGCCGTGATAAGAAACAGGGAGGCAGAGTCCATTGGTGTTGGGAAGTAGACTTGGGGAAGACGGGAGAGAAGCTTCATACAGAACTATGTATGGCAAACAGGCACAAATTTTTTTTTTAATCCCAAAACCTCACCTGACATGAGATCTACTTCCGGGTGCCTCTAAATGCCAGGCCACGCTGGCACACCCTTAAGCTTACTGCAGGGCAAGGGTTACATCACAGGTCGGGCACAGCCGCCAAGGAATCATTCCTCTGGAATCTGTGTGCCCGGGGCAGGTCTGCAGCTGGGCTGGAAGGGAGGGAGGAGGTGGTGGATGGGCTGTTTGTTTACTCTTTCTTGGGGAGGGAAGAGATGGGTTCTCTAAGAAGAGACAGTTAATCACCAGCTCTGTTCTCTCTCTTGCCAAAATAAACAGCTTCCAATTACTGCCTGGGATCTCTCATCAGCTACCTCAGAGGTCTTTATCAGTGGTCTTTATAGGGTGAATAATGTCCCATCAAGCAAGGAGCTCTTAACACCAATAAAATTCTAGAACCCTGGGGCCAAGGCTGCCAACTATCTGCTACTTATCTTGCGGGCAGGATTCCATCCACTTTCTCCCTGAGCCTTCCAGAGGGCTGGCAAAGAAACAGACACACACACAGGCACACACACACCCCTCTTGGACACTATAACTACTATTTTCAAACCCTATGCTCTTCAGCCTCTTTTGAGAAAATGGGAACAGAGATAGGGTAGATCCAGATCTATTACTACTTAATGTACTATTTTTAGGGTTCTAAGACTCAGCTCCACTGTAACCACCAAGCAGATCCTAGCAGGAGAGGATTCTGCCCTCTGAATATCTTCAGATAGCCTAAGTCACAAAGTTGCTCTCAAATTAAACAAAATTGGCAAAAAAAAACCCAACCCCCCCCCAAAAAAAAACAAAACAAAATAAAACACCAAGGCAGGGCTTATCTCAGGCACCAGCTCCCTACTTTCCCTCTTTAAACTTCTGGTGAAGATAAGAAAATTGCAGTAGAGCTAGGCACAGTGGTGCACACCTATGATCCCAGCACTCTAGAACACTGAGCAGGAGGGATAGCACATTCAACCCAGCTCAGGAAACTTAGCAAGACTTTGTCTCAAAAATTTTTACAAATGGGGTTAAATATGCAATTCAGTGTGAAATTCCTGGGTTCTATCCACAAGAAAGAAAAAAAAAGAGAGAGAAGAGAGGAAGAAAGAGGAGAGAGGAGGAGGAGAAAATTGCAGTAGAGTGGTTGTGTCCCGAGGGAGACCGTGCCACATCGTGACACTAGTAGCCCCCACAGCAAGCATGCTGATGGTCTCTGCACCCTGACACACAAGAAACAGGACCGGCTTCCTGGATGGGTGACTAGTGACCCCGCTGATGGCTGCACGCTCAGGGGTCCCCCACTTTGGTTTGAGCTCTGCAGTGACCATGCAGGACTTCTCAAGGTTCTGCTTTTGGGGGTGTGCGTTCTGTGAGAGCCCCCTGGGAGCCCACTTCAGGGTGAGACCTTCAGACCAGGTGACTCTGCTTCCTAGGGTACCCTCCCCTCTCCAGGGCAAGTCTTTGCTGCCCACCCTGGTGTCCCAGACCCCACCAGCCTCCTGCTCCCCAAATCCTGCCCCATAACTGTGGCCCGCTGCAGGAACCTGTTTATGGGTACAGATGTTGGGCAAGGCTGCCCTAGGGTTGGGCATCCAACCCCGCTGAGTCCCTGGGCAGGGGCTGTGTGTCCCCAGCTCATGCTGGGGGCACCATGGTGTGTCTGTGGGTAGCCAGCTAGAGTCCAAAACTCAGCCAGAGACACAGATTGTGCTGACCCCACCCCAGGTGACTGGCTGCCCAGGAAGAGCATGGTGATCACGCACAACGGGCCACAGGAAGGGGAGGACTGGCTCACCTCCCCAATGGGCCCAGCAGCTGGCAGAAGAGGAGCTCAAGCCAGCACCACTCCTTGGCAAACGTGAGTGCCAGGCCCCCAGCATCTGCACAACCCTCTTTCATAGTACGCAGAAGGCACACACCTCAGGGGAGTCACCTCTTCCTCCTTCCAAATTCGTCTCACCTGTCCCCTAATGACCACCTCAAGGTGCCCTCCAAGGGTGAAGCAGGAAATACCAGCGTGCAATACTGGAGTTTCTGTATCCAAGCTAAGTGCTGTCATAGGTGCCTGTAAAACCGGCCTTACACAATGTAAAGATGAATGGCAGACTTCATTTTACTAATTTAACTTTTCAGGGTCTCTTTGCTGAAAGCAACACCGAATAGCACAGCACAATGCATTCAAAACATGATGAAGCTTGGTGTTGTATGCCTGTCATGCCAGCACTCTTGGAGACTGTGGCAGGAGAATCACAAGTTAGAGCCCAGCATGGGCAATTTAATGACTTAGGCAGGACCCCTGCCATCTAAATTTTTTTTTAAAATAATACAATAAAAAGGACTGAGGATGGAGCTCAGTGCAAAGGCCTGGCTTTAATACCTAGTACTGGAACGAAAGAAAGAAAGAAGGAAGGGAGAGAGGGAGAGAGAGAGAGAGAGAGAGAGAGAGAGAGAGAGAGAACGGTTGTAGAACAAAAAATGTTTGTATTTTAGTTCCCTAAACAAACAATTCTTACCATCAACGTAAACAGGTATATTTTCAGTTTGCACCACGCCCTGAAAATTAGATTACTACAATCCTGAAGTAAACTAGTCACCGTAACAATAAAATTCTAAAAATAGAACCAAAATTAAAAACTAGAAGCTGTCCTTGCTGTGAACTCTATCTAGCAGTCTTGTGTGACTCACCAATGTCCTCAGAATCTGTTTCCTTATCTATTCTAAGAGGACAAAAACTAGTACATGCCTCATGTGCTAATGTGCTGATTACTCGAGATGGTACTTGAACTGCTATGGAAATCACTATGGAAATTCCTCAAAAAACTGCAACTGGAAACACCATTCAAAGCAGCTCTTCCCCCTCTAGGTATGTTCCCCAAAGAGTTAAAGGCATTGTATTATAGGATCCGCGCATACTTCATGTTTATAGAAGCACAACTCACAATAGCTAAGTCTCGGAAGCAGCCTATATGCCCGCCAACAGATGAATAGATAAAGCATGGTATTTATATACAATGGAGTGGTACTTGGCCACAAAGAAGGATAAGCTTGAGGCATGTGTAAGAAAATGGATGCACCTTGAGATCATAATGTTAAGTGAAATAAAGCAGACACAGAAGCTTAAATATCACATGGTTTCTGTATTATGACAGATCCAAAGTATAAATAAAGAGCGAAATAAAAGGCAGATCATGGAAACAGGGAGATAGATCTTTCTGAAATGGGAAACAGAACGAGAGATGGATGGAGGGAAGGTAGCTGCAAGGGAGGATGAGGGGACATAAAAAGAATTCAGATACATTATGTGCATGTACCAACTCCCCACAGTGAATGTAATCATTATGTACGGTAAACACATGCAAATATAAATTTAACAATAATAATAACAACAAAATAAATTAGGTAGTACTTGTGGGAGGCCCAGAAGCAAGTCTGGTACTTAGTAATCTCCCAGAAGGTGCGAGCTCATTAACGACAGTGACTTGGACAGTCTCTGGCAGACCAGGTCACCCTCTGTCACTGGGCCTGGGAGGTGCTGACACTCGGGGAAGTCACTCACTCTGCTCTGCCCGAGACCCTTATCCACAAAGCAGAATACACAGTGGACAGGCCTGGCCCTGAGGCCCAGCTCCCTCCTTCCTCCCCACAGCCCTCTTCATGCCACCAACCAAAGACCGCCCTGGCTCCCAATCACCTTGGGAAGGTGAGCGTGCGCTCATATCACGCCGGTGAACAGGAAGCGGCAGCGGCCTTCAGTTCTAACCCTCCAGCTAAACGGCAGCGTGGGCTAATCAGGTATCCGCCATCATCAGTCTCACCTGCAGGCTTCAGTACCGAGTCCCACTGAGTAATGAGTGCTTTGGAGGGTGAGAGCCACTGTGTCCAGATGTGCACATCTACCTACAGCTTCCCCTTCCAACTGCTGCTGGGGTGGGTGGTACAGGGAACCGGGAAGGGATTGAGGTGGTGATGATTACATCCCAGGTCGACTATAGATGCTCAGTGACCCCAAGGACTCTGAGCCCCTAGTAAACCAAGAGTGCGTAGATTGGGTCCTCCCATGCCTGCAGCTCACACATCTGGCTGGCATCCAGGTTGGATGGAGGCAAATCTGCACCCAACCTCAAAAAGACTGTGAAAAGGTCCTTTAAGAAAACCTTAAAAAGAGGCCTAGAACCATATGAAAAAAGATGGAAAAAGGAAGCACCTGCTGGGTCACTGGCAGCGGGTGCGGAGGGAGTGGGCTGATCCAGTGGGCTCCTCCTGAAATTTTCCTGCAGCCCGGCCTTCCGCCTGTTTATACAACCTGATGCCAATCCCTCCACCACCCTTCCAGTTATTCAACAAGGTAGGGCTGGCCCAGGCACCAGGGAAGCGTGGGGCTTTACTGTGTCAGGAGCGCGTGCTGATGTCTTTTCAAGTTTTAAGAGAGCTGAATCCCTGCAATTTAGATAAATCAGATAGGCACCGCCAGGTTAAGTTAAACCTCCAAGAATGGCTTTGCAAGTCATTAAAAAAACAAAACAAAACAAAACAAAAAAGCCCAGCAGTTATTAAGTCCTAACTGAGTAATTTGCAGCCTATTTCAACCAAGCTAATTAAAATGTAATCGGGATTGTCTGGCAACGTGTATTCTGTCAGCAGTTTTTCTTGGGAAGAGAAATCAAGCCAAGAGACCACAAGGAAAGCCTTTCACAGGAATTGGCTAGATCTAAACTGCTTCTGTAGCCGCTGCAACTGTGAAACAAATAAATTACGGCAACTGACAATAAAAAGGTGAAGGGAGGGAGATCCTCTTCCTCTCTGGAGAGATCCCTGGGTTCTGTGTTGTGTTGCTGTGTTGCTTAAACATCAGTGTGGCATCTTCTTGGGAGAGTGACTTTCTGGGTAAGGCAGGGGATTAGAGTCAGGTGCCTGGGGATAGGCGCCAGCCAGGATGTCCTGCTACCTCACTGCAGAGGCAGGCGCTGGGTTGCCCTTCCCGCAGACCCTGGAGGAGGCTGAGAGTCCTTTTCTCTTTTCTCCTGACAGACATTGTTTCATTCAGAACAAAGGCTTGCAAACTTCACGGTGGACCTTAGCTCTTTGGATCCCAACTGTAAGCTGTCTGTGGGTCTCTCTTTGGTTGGCACACTTGCCAGGAAGGCCACCCTGAGGGCTGTGGAGAGACATCCCAAACTGCACCCTCACGAAATTATCAGAGCTGGCTCTGGCCGCTTGATTCCCTCTTTTGGTGAGACCCCTCTAGTCTACTGGGACTTGGTGGGAGGGGCGCCCAGTTTATTTAAAGGAAGGTCTTGGCTTCCAGTTCCAGCCTCGCCTGAAGTTGAGATATTGAAACAGGTGGGTAGCTAAGGGGAGAGGGGAGCAGCAGAGAAGGAGGCACTGAGTGGGTGACTTTGGGGCCTCGCGCCTGCAGAGTCCGGGAACTGCTTGGTGCACCCACCCGCTACGATGCAGGTCCAAGGGCGCCAGGAGTGCTAGTCCAGAGCCTCCTGCGCCCACACGCACACACCTGCACCCTCAAGCTGCAGCAATCTACTTGGACTGCGGGAGGCCCCTGGCCCCGGGAATTCTTCCCCGGAGCATCCAAGCAAGGCCCCTGCGTCCTGAGCCCCATCCATCTCCTGCCACTCACTCCCTGTTCTCTAGGCCAGTCCTTAGCAACACCCCTAACCCCTGGAGCTGCGAAAAGGACAAGCACAACCGCAACAGCCCGCGCACGCACTGCGCACTCCGCCGGTACACAAGTTGGCCCCGAGGCCCTGGCTGGATCTCCAAGAGTGGTCAGCGAGCTCCATACTCGCCTGATATGAAAGCCACAGCTCAAAGGCGTCCGAAGCGTCTGGCGCCCGGTCACCTGCGGCACTGGGGCACTCACGCGCCTCAGGAACCTCGGGAGTGTCCGCGCCGCCGGTGGGGAGTATCACAGGGCTCCCTGGAGTTGGCGAAACTCCTTGTCCCTGGCGCCAAGTTGCTGCGCGCACTCTGGACCCGGGAAGTGACAAGCCCACGCGGTCACTTGGGAATCCACAAAACTGCGCCCTGTCCCCAAGAGAACGACTGCCGTCCCGTTGGCAGCCGGGGAAACGGGATTTGGAGCCGAAGATGCTTTCCGTTTCGCTGCCAAGGAGAGAGGCTCGGAGCGCCTGGGCCGTGCAACCCACGCGGAGGGAAAGCGGGGAAGAACTTTGTACCCGCGCCGAGGCGGGGAGAGTCTCGCGCGCACTCCGGGAGCCCCCAGGGCTGCAGTGGGGACCCCGGTGGGGCGAGGGCGA
>NW_022900951.1:5155179-5166377 GCF_012274545.1 Fukomys damarensis
CGAGGGCTGCGAGCTCCTCCCCCCACCGCACCCCGAGAGGGCGAAGCGGAGCGGGTCCGTCTGAGCGGGGGTCCGGGACTGCCTCGCGTGGGCACCCAGAGTCGCGATGACCCCTTCCTGTCCCTGAGCCCACCCCCCGTCCAGGTGAACTCAGGTGTGAGCGAGGGAAGGTGCCCTCCTGGGGAGCAGGAACCCCTGGAACTGGCTAAGGAAGGACAGGTGGCCCCTGGGGCGGCTACTCTCTCCCTGATTCCCACCTTGGGCAAGCCCTTCTGGTTCTCCAGGATGTCGGTGCCCTAGTAATGGGGCGGTAAGAAAACGGAAGTGGACATAAACCAACAGGAGGGCAGTGTGAGGCCGGATTTCCACGGCTCAGTCCTAGCCCTCCTTCCTTCTTCCTCCCTGCTTTCCTTCTTCCTCGTTATGGCATCCGAGAGTAAATCGCTAGCCATGTTAAGGATAGACACTTGTCTCCCCGGGGCCTATTTTTCTAGTACACACTCCACACCCGGTGTGAGGGAGTTACCCCTACAGGATTCTTTCTGACGCTCTTTCTTCCCTGACTATGCGCAGAGCCTCCAGTGGGCCCTGCTAGCTTTGGAGATCGCGCCTCCCTCATCTCCTGGAATCTTACCCAATGGCCTTTCGCTGCACAAATTCTCCCTTTCCCGCAGGGACCCTGCCAAGGCAAGGGACACCCACAGTCCATGGCTAATCGTGGCAGGCCAGCTTGAGCCCGTGGGGGAAGCCTCCGCTGCCTGGCAGCTGTGAGACCCACGTGCTCCTCTTGGAATGGGCGGGCACTCGTGGTCTTGCTGAGCTCCGGCATCACGCATGGTCACACAGCTCAGCACAGCTGGTGTGACTAGAGGTAGCATCACATGCTTTGGTTCCCCTGAGCATGGAACCTGTATAGGTTTTCCCAATTTCCAACCCCTCCTCCCACACTCTCGGACTGGAGTCTGTCAAGCACATCTCTTTCTGTGCGTATTTCCTCACACAGGGAGAAGCAGGTAGGCCAGTAGCATCAACCGGCCTTGATGTGTGTATCAGAGCATCAGGAGATCTATCAGAGACCTGTGGTTTCTAGAGTCCTAAAGTCAGAGCAGGCTGCAGGGCTGCAGGACCCGTGCGATTCTACCTGGCCTTCCTCTTACAAGGGGCCATGTTGGGTTGGATGTTTTGCTGTCACTACATTGAAACTCTTCATCATTTTTAAACAAGGTTCCTTGAATTTTCATGTTGCACGAGGCCTAGTAAATCAGGTAGCACAATCCTGTCTGTAAGATTTGGGTGTGATAATATTTTATACATAGGCTAGAAACCTAAAACTTCAGGCCTGATCTCAAATGATCCCAGTGGTTGATGGAAAAGAGGCTCAGAAATATGAATGGAAATCTCTAGTACTGTCAGAGAGCAAAGAGGCTCAGGGAGGCCTGGGACCAGGCCCGAAGGTGTGTGCAAGAAGAAGGGTCACAATACCAGGATTGTCTTCTAAATGTTACTTTCATTTGCAAATGACTGAAATCACTGTCACAAGCTGCAGGGGACCCTTCCCTAGTGTTACTTTTTGAATTTTAAAGTGAAGCAAATAACTGGCAATAGGGAAGGCCAGGATATAATGCACGCCTCCATTTTCATAAGGTGACTGTGATTCATAATTTTGCCTGTCACGTCATGAAATTTGTATTCCAGAGCGTGAAAGGGCAGGCACGCTGAGCTTTTACAAACAGCTTTTTAACTGCTCAAAGGGCTCACTATATTCTTTAAAGCAATATGTGTGTGTGCTACTTTTAGGGATTCCGCAGCGTATTCATTTCCATGAATAAATGCATTTCATAATAAGCCACAAAAGAGAACGACTCACCAGTGCGACAGTCAGCCTGAGCCGAAAAGTACATGGTCACTTCCTGTTCCTATGGTGAAATAAAACTTAGGGTTACTATTGCTTTCTTCCTTTGGGATCATCACAGACATCCTCTGTAGTATGCAGACCTTTCTCAGGGTTATTTTAATTGCAATCAGAACCTCCTTTCAAAAGCATTGTAGTACAGTCAGAGTAGCCATCAAAATCTAGTCTTTTATATGCTGTTCACCTCTGTCCCATTTATAACACAGCTTGCCCTGCGGGCTGGCATAGGAACTTTTTTGTGTGTACCGGGGACAGGGATCGAATTTGGGTCTTTGTGCTTGCAAGGCAGGCAGCGTGGAATAGGAACTTCTAACTTGGGACACAGTGACCTAATATGTTTCAGCAAAATAAATCATTTTTTCAAACGTAAAAAGGAAAGAACTTAGGATATCTTTCTCCAACTCAACCTGAACTCTGTGGTCTGCATTTGTCTAGAGAAGAACTGACTTCAGTTTGAGGTCATACACAAAATACACATTTAAATGTTTTTAAAAGTACCTCATTGCCAAGTGTGATCATGCACGCCTGTAATCCCAGCACTTGGGAGGCTGAGGCAGGAGGATCGCTGTGAGTTCGAGACCAACCTAGGCTACAAAGTAAGTTCCAGGTCAGTCTCAACTACATAGTGAGACTCTCTCTCAAAAAAAACAACAACAAAAAAAATACCTCATTTTCTCTCATTTATATTTTATACTCCAAAGCATGTGGCCCTCTCAAGTCATAGAAGAATTGCACCAAACAAGGTCCTCACTGAAAGGAGTTAGCCTTGTAATTCTTTCCTTATGTTTTCTTTGGCTTACCAGGTTCCTTCTGCTATTTTTTTTTCTTTTTTCTTCAGCAGAGACTAAAAACCACTTGGAATACTTATTATAGGTAGACTCCATGACCCCAAGTTCAGAGATTCTGTGTCAGTTTTTGTAAGAGAAAAACACTGGAATCTTAGCTTTTAAACACTGGGTGAGCCAGGCTTGGTGGCACATGTCTGTAATCCCAGCATTCAGGAGGCTGAGGCAGGAGGATCACCAGGAGCTGGAGGCCACCCTAGGCTACATTCTGAGTTCAAGGCCAGCCTGGACTACATAGTGAGACCCTGTCTCAAAAACCAAAAGCAAAGACAAATAAACACTAGGTGATTCCATAAGAAGTCAAGCAGCGACTGACAGCTGGAGAGAGAAGTGATATCATAGGCATTTGTCATATTAAACCAGTAACCGTGGAGCTGAATCTTTGAACAGAATAGCATCTCTGACCTTTTCTGAGGTGTGTCTGTGATGGTGCAGACAGGACCTACCAATCTATCCCATAATAACCACACTGACATTTTTTCCAATATGTTAACCCCTCTTTGTCTCCTTGTTTTCTCAGGCTAACGACTTCTCTTTTTAAAGGTTTTCCAGATGTGCTTATCAAGGATAATGTAAAAAGAGGACAGCTATAACCTCTCTTCAGTACAACCAACCCTCTTGGAAAAGCAACTCTAGAATTCACCCTAGAATCGGAGAAGAATAAACATGTAGAAGAGACTACTGACCTATACCTATTTCCACACTCCTGGGGTAAACTCTTAGAGGTCCCAATTCAGAATGAAGCCTTGTGTAGATAAATGTCAGATTTGCCCCTTTCACAGTAGGATTTCCGGCAAAAATGGCACGTACCTCCGTGGAGCTGCACCTGTGTGGTTCCCAGCAGACAATGTAATCATTTCATAAATCGCAATTATAGCTTTTCGTATAAGATCGTTGAACTATACTGTGGCTTTCACCAAAAAAGAAAACAGCACATCTGATTGCAATCATCTGCTTTCTTCTGTCGTACTGCAAGGTCAGTAGCCTATTTGGGGATAACATTAGCATAGAATACATTTTCCCCTACAACGTGATTATGAAATCTTAATTGCATTCTGTACTGTCAAAGGGTGTTTTTGTCTCTGCATTTTTTGTGGTGCTGAAGATCAAAACCCAGGGCCTGACCCACGCCAGGCAAGGGCTCTGCCACTGAGCTACATCCTCGGCACTAAACTTTCAGTTGATTCTAATGTTAGCAGCACTACAAGAAGCAGTCACAAAGATACTCATATCTGATTTTACTTACAATCTGTAGATGCTGAAAAAAATTCAACTCTGTGTAAATGGAATACTATTTAATAGTCAAATGTAGGGTCTTTGTGAAATATAAAAAGTAACTTGCGAAGTTTTGGTTCTGACACAGAAAAATATTACTGGCTTATCCCCAGACGTTTGGAGAAGCATAAATGAATTTAAAGAAACTTATATAAAGTTAGCCAAATTTCAAATGATATGATTTTAACTGAAACAAGAAATGAATTTCTCACCACTGAGTGGCCTACTTTTTATGTAAAAAGTGTGATGCGTTTTTCAGTAAATTTAATGCTAAAATTTTTGTGAAACCAGACTTTTGGGCTTTTGTTGTTTAACAGACCGCTCCAGTAAACCATCACATTTTTATTCTGAATTTCAGTCTTAAACATGGAAAGAAGGCCAAGGCTGCCTTTCAGAATGATTGAAACTCCATTTTGCTGGAAGTCTTAGGTGGAGTTTTCTTCTCTGATGTTTTCAAGCCCGTGGAAATTTACATTGAGCTGTGTAAATACCAAGAGATTTGGAGAGAGGTTTCTGGAAGAAAAAAAAAAAAGTCAAAAGCAGCTTTTGACAGCAGACAGCGCCACATGCTGGCGGTAAAAAGACAGTGCGAAGGAAGCGGGAGAGCATTCAGCCTGTGAGGACTTCAGGACTACACTGCACACTCCCAAGTGTGTGTCTCACCACAGAAGCCATGCCAGGTTCTCGATATCAACCATGGCATGTCCAGATGGGTGTAAACACAGGAAGGCCTTCCTTTGAATAGCCAGTCACCCTGACAGCTGAGAGGTGAAGTAAACACTCACAACCCCGCGAGGGGCTGTACGTCCCTCTAAAAGCAAGCACAGGACCTGCAAACGTTGATAGTTCCCTCTTCTGAATCAACAGGGGCTGAAAAAGCATCCCGGAGGATCACAAAAAATAAAAAGTCAAAGCAAGTCAAACATCTGCATCTGGGGTTGTGTCCAGGGTTTTCTACAATAGCTAATTTGAACCATACGGAGAATATCCTCCTGTGCGACTGAACTTGGGGTGTTGCGAGGAGTCAGAAACCAAAGTTTGTTTCTGTCCCTTCTCTTCTTCCCATCCTTTCTGGGCCTGTGGCTGCCTAGCTCCTCTGGGCACTCATAGCAGCCCTGTCACATGACGTGGTGACCCTAAATTCCAGCTGTGCCAGGCCAGGTGCACATTTGATGCCTTAATTTCTTAGCAACCCATGTTTTGTTGACACATAGGGACAGCAGTCCAATATCAAGGACGTTAAGCGGGCTACTCCTGATCATTAAGTGGACACTCCTCACTGGTATATTTTTCCTAAGGCCTTTTGGATATATCTAATGCAAGGACAGTATTCGACGACATTAAAATAACTTCCTTGTTGAAAAAGTAGACCAGTGCTCTCTTTGGCAGCACATATACTAAAATCGGAAGGATACAGAGAAGATTAGCATGGCTCCTGTGCAAGGATGACATGCAAATTTGTGAAGCGTTCCATATTTTTTGGGCCTGGGATTTAGCTCAGCGGTGGCCTGCCTTGCAAGTGCAAGGACTCAAGTTCAATCCCTGGTAAGCCCCCTCCCAAAAAAAAGAAAAGAAAAAGTAGGCCAATGGCTATGGATTCAACCAGGTTCTTTTTATTCTACACATAATTAATTATTATCATTTTGGACAATGAGAAGTCAGCCAGTATTCATCTGTGAGGAATTTATTTTAAATAACTTGATATTTGTAGTATAATGCTCTTTATATACAAGAGGACCATTCCAGAATGCATGATCAGCCAAGAATGACCATACAGGTATACAATACACCTGAGTCATGACACATAAGAAGCCAGTTAAAGTAAGTAAGGTAATTGGAGCACTGCTTAATTCTCACATGAGTAGGATATTGCAAACTGTATAACTGTTTCCCAGAATTACACAAAAAGTTAATGAAATAGGACCTAAGCTCTTTCCTGATTTTAGAGAATTAGGTGCCCACATTGATTCTTTATTTAATATCCAAAGACTTTTTGCCCTAGGCTGAAGTTTTTATTCTTCTGCTCCCTTCAGAAAAAATCAACTGAAATTATCACTATGTCCGCAACAGTTTTAAAGTTATGACTGTATCATCACTGCCTGCTCAGATACTAAGGGATTGTGAGACATGTTGTATATACTGTGCAGATGTTAGCATGTCCATGATGGAGTGTATGTGCATGACTGTCCCATCAAGTGGCATGGGACAGCCCTATCGGGTGGTACAAACGGTCCCATGGGACAGCCATGCATGTAGCACCAGTGCTTCAAGGTGGAGAGAACAACTTGGAATCAGGTTGACATTAAAATCTTAGTCGCAGCAAGAAGGGCTGTGTCACCTGCGCAAATTCCTTCTCTCTGCATTTCAGCATCTTCCTTTTGTTAACAGAGGTTGTGTAGAACAAAATGCCAGGATTATTTGAGATGACATTTCTAAAGGACTGAGTAAAAACCGTTAAGAAATATGATTCTTCTAACTGGGTAAGACACAGCATTCCCACCATTAAGAAATAGATTTATAATACAGTAAGGATTCCTTTAACTCCCTTCCTGTTTGGTATAAGCGACACACCAGGATTTCTCATCCTCAGTATGGCTGACCTGACGTTTTTGGCTGAAGATTCACTTCCCACGAATCTCCCCTGAATTTTGTGGAATATTGAACAGCATGCCTGGCTTCCGCCCAGTCTCTCCCTCTCCCTTTTCTCTCTCTTCCACCCCTCTGGTGCACATGCACACACACACACACATGCACACACACACGCACCCTCCTAAACTGTAGTGAATAAAAATGTCTGGGGACATTACCACATGCCCTTTGGAGGAAAAAAAAAAAAACAGTTGATGATGCTTTGTGCAATTCAGCACATCTTCTAGGCTGGGAGAATCTCTATCCACTGATGCAACGGTCACAGTGATTCATAGATGACTTCTGAAATGAGGGTTTGTTTCTAGACAGGCAAGCCAAGTCCACTTTCCAAAGTGACTTTTCTGAGTTTCTTCCAAAGCACCTTAATTTCTGAAATGGACTCAGTCGTATAGAAGTGATGATATCCTACAAAGAAATATACCCACGCGGCACCTCCAGCATCTTATCTCCCCATGGTATCCAACATGTACATTTATACATAGGATGTTACCTAGCTGGAACTCACATACCACGTATGAAGACCCATTTTTTCTCCTCCTGGTCAAGCACTCCACCTGACTCGAAGCATCTTTAAAACTTCACCGGCATCACTGCATAAATTACACTGTGGGAAGTTGTCATAAATTTTTCTCTTTTGTATATTCTATGGTACTAAAGATAAAACATGAGGCCTTCACACTAAGCTACGTCCCCGGGCCTTTTTAAAAAAAATTTTTTTGAGGCAGGATTTCACTAAGTTGCTAAGTTACCCAGACTGGCCTCAAACTTGTAATCCTCCCACCTCAACCTCCCAGAGTGCTGGAATTACAGGCAGGCACCATCACATTCTTTTATATAACGATTTTCTTTTTCATCCAGTTTTATCAAGGTCAGTTTACATAAAATACAGCCAGTTTATGTAAAACAAAATGCATGCTTTTAAAGATACAACTGGATGAGTGATGTGGATTGGATCCTGAATGTCTCCCAAAGGCCATGAGTTGGAACCTTGGCCTCCATGACAGTGCCACTAGGAGGTGATAAAACCCTTAAGAGATGGGACCCAGTGGAGTTCTATAGGTCACTGGGGACCATGTGATCATGGGACGCCTGCGTTCTTCTTTCTTTCACTTTCTGCCATGATGTGGATGGTTTTGCCCTGCCACACTTCCTTCCCTGATGTGCTTTCTGGCCGCACGTCCAAAAGCACTGGAGCTATCGGAGCTCTGCCTGGGACCTCTTCTTTGCTCCCTGAATCCATCTCTGCCAGCCAAGCTACAGCAACAGCAAACAGCTGTGGGTCGCAGGTGTGTGGGCTTCACTTCTGGAGCACGTGGCACCTGAACTTCCCTGCCCTCAAGCCCTTTCCTGCTAAGGAAAGTTAGTTCCCATTCTGTCTGCAGATGAACAGATTCTCCTATATACAGGGTTTTCTAGCATTCTCGGGGAAAACTTCCACACTGCCTCAGTATCTGTTTTTAATATTTTACTCATCACATTTTATCATGTCTCTGATCACATATCACTTACCATCTTTACTTCTGTGCTAAACTCTTATAGTTTACGGCTGTTTCCAGAAGGTGTCCAACAAATTCTTTCTCATTTGTTCTTTACGGGGCTGGGGATCTCAGCCAGCAAGGCTATCCTCCTGGGCTTCATCCCTATCCCTTTTTATTTTTTGTTTTGAGGCAGAGTATTGCCACATTGCACAGCCTGGCCTGGAACTGACAATACTCTTTCCTCAGCCTCCTGACCCTCAACTAATCCTTTGCATGAGTCTGGGACAGTAAAACGTTACCTCACTGTACTGTATGCAGCCTTGTTTTTGTTCTTTCTCTAGTTTTTACAGTTTCTTCATTGTATTCCATCTATATCTTTGACTCACAGTCTTTGGCAGTATGATGTAGGTTTTACTATACTTTAAGAGGTACCTGAAGTTATTGAGGCCTGAAACTGTGAGTGCCAATTCACCACATGATGCCTTCCGTTTCCCAGAATGCAACTTGGTTGTTGTAATGCACACAGCTTCTATTTCACCTGCTGGTAGGAGACAGAGCCTCACACCTGGCCTCAGCCTTGGAGGATATGAAGCTGGAAACTTCCTCCTGGGAAAGACAGGTTTATACACGAAGCTTTAAAAGGCAATATTGATTTACCCTCCAGATAAAGAGAAGTAGGCAATCCTGAAACCACTCTCTGACATGAGAAAGCAAGGCAGGGATTAAATTGAGAATGAATCCGACATCAGAGACATCGTTCTTAAACACAGGAGAGAGGGGAAAGGGAGAGCAAAGAAGAGACAGACTTTTGATACATAGAAAGGAGACTAATTATAATTCATAAAAATATTTTCGACACATAGAACAGACAATGTAATAGAATAGAGTGTGGGATTGTTACAAATCAATAAAAAAATAGAAATGGGTCAAGAGAAAAATGGACAATACATTATGAACAGGAAGGAACAGATAAGGAAACATGCATTTCTAAAAGACATATAAAGAGATGCTTATAGAATCACTGGTGAGCAGGACAACAGTATCTAAAATAAGACCACTCCTAAATTATTTTAATATGTTAATAAGTTAGTTTGCATCTTTGGCTACATATGAAGTCTGTCATGCTAACTTAATGTAACAGAAGAGAAGTCTGACATGCTATCATCTCAGAGAATGTGTGCATTGGTGGCCTCACCTATATTTTGCTATCGGGTTGTCTTTGTTATTTTTCTCATTTCTGAGACAAAATACCCACTACCTTAAATTAAAGGAGGAAAGGTTTATTTAATTCTAGTTTATAGATGTTTCTATGCATAGTGGACTGTGTCCAAGGCAGGGTTGCATGGCCGAGGGGCATCTCAGAGGAGAAACGGTCCATGGAAAGTCAGGCAGGAGGCAGTAAGCAGTAAAGCAGCCAAGAAGTAGCAGCAGCAGCATCCACCTGCCTCTCCCTTGTATCTCTTCCAGGCTATCCATCCTCTGAGTGGTGTCACCCACAACCAGGGAGGGCCTTCCCATTATCCACACCCAGGATTATGCCATACCAATCAGTGCATTAATTTAGTAACCACACAGCCTTAATCCAGGCCCCTCTACAAAGCGCCACCTATGACAGCATTTGGGGGAACATCTAGAAACAAGCTATAACATGGAGTAACGATGATTCTAGGACTCAGGAAAAGATCCAGACTGTACCTCCAATGCGCAGCCATTCACATTATCCAAAATCCCTCCCTTCCCCTCCTTGGCAGCCCTCCCAAAGCTATTGCTTCATGAACAACCAAGTTTAGAACAGCATAGCTCATATTAACAAGATATGAAACCAACAAAACCTCCACCAATGCAGAGCAGAAGTATGAACTCTAGGGTATTCACAGAAGGAATTACAGTAGTCAAAATAAATTAATCACAAGGCTGATGCGGTGGTGCAGAACCAGCACTAGGGAAGGCTGAAGGAGGATGTCAAGTGTTAGCCCGTTCGGGGCAACTTAGTGACTTTGTGAGACCCTGTCTCAGAATACAGAGTAAAAAGGAGCTAGGGATGTAACTCTGTTATGGTTTATATCTAGATGAACCACCAAGCCTCACAGTCGTAGGCAGGGCTCTTGGGAGGCAACTGGATCATGGGTGACGGTTAGTTAGCAGTAGATTAGTGCACTGCTGGATTTATAGCTAAATGTGGTTTGGAGGAAAAGCTTGGTTGGAGGAGGTGGGTCACTGGGGGTGTGGCCTGTCAGAGTCTATGTCCCTCCTCCTTCCTTGATCCCTCTCTGTTTCTTCCACCACCACACCATGAGCTGTTTCTCCTTTGACATGCTGCCCTGCCTTGGAGCCAGCCAACTATGGACTGAAACCTCTATCAACTATAAGTCCAAATAAGGGGCCGGGGATTTAGTTCAGCGGTTCGGTGGCCTGCCTTGCAAGCGCAAGGACCCGAGTTCAATCCCCAGTACCAAAAAAAAAAACAAAACTATAAGCCCAAATAAACTTATCCTCTTTAGAGCTGTGGGTATTGGGTATCCTGTCTAAGCAAGAAGAAAGTAACTAAGGCAAACTCAGTGTGAATGCCCCACCAGTCAATCAATAAGTAAATAAATAAACACATAGAAGAGATGTGTGTCTTAAAGAAAAATCTTAATAATATAATAATAATTGTGTAAAAAGTTGTCCACAGACTACAAATCCCAGGATACCTTCTTATAAAGTCAAAGGAAACTGGAGTAAAAATGTACTTATCAGTAAGTCTATTTATTCAATGAATCTATTTTTATTAAAAGGAAAGAAAAGGCAGTAATTGACACAGATTAGAGGGTTCTCCTGACTGCACCAGACACGATGTTTTTCTGTTATTTTCATTGACTTATGTAAGCCATCTCTACAAGACCTACCTTTTTGATCCTTGGTACCATAAAAAAAAAGAAGATTATATCCTATCTCTTGATTTTATAACTAATTTGAGGAAAGTTCCTACTGGGATGTTAGAAGAGTGAAGGGGAAGGAGAGAGAGAGAGAAAGGGAGAGAGAGGGAGAGAGAGAGAG
>NW_022900951.1:5166973-5201994 GCF_012274545.1 Fukomys damarensis
CTTAATGAGATGTGGATTTTCCTGCTCTCTAATAACAGACCATTTTATATTTAAAGGACATAAGGTAAGATCTAGGCTTTAAGTATGAGTTTGGTATCAGAGAGAAGGGAGAGAGAGAGAGAGACAGAGAGACAGAGAGAGAAAGAGAGAGAGAGAGGGAGGGAGAGGGAGGGAGGGAGGAGGGAAAAGGAAGAGGAGGAGGAGAAGAAAGAGTAGAATGTGAAGAAGGAAGAGGAGGAGGAAAAAGAGAAGGAGAAAATAGAAGACACCAGGAGGGAAGGAAGATCTTTGCACTAATTTAAGATAAAAGTAAGAAAACTACTAATAAAAATCTAAGAAAAAATATATATTTAAGTCCAAACCACAACAAATTATTCTGCAAGTTATTTAACTGATCAATATACGAGTGTTTTCATGCATTCGTTTTTATTTATAGATAATTCATAATGGCATTTTAGACTAACAGCATTGAACACTGTGTAAATAAAATAATGTAAACAAAACGATCATTCCACTGCACCTCTGATGAATCACTGAAATGTCCACCATAAGAAAATGGGCCTCAAAATTGAGCATTACTGCAAATCTATGAAAACAAAGAAGAAAATGTGTTTATTCAATTTTAGATCCTTTTCTCTGAGCCCAGGAACATTTCTTTTTCCGTACCGGGGATTGAACTCTGGTCCTTGCACTTGCAAGGCAGGCCACCGAATCGCTGAGCTAAATCCCCGGCTCCCCAGGAACATTTCTTTTTCCGTACCGGGGATTGAACTCTGGTCCTTGCACTTGCAAGGCAGGCCACCGAATCGCTGAGCTAAATCCCCGGCTCCCCAGGAACATTTCTTAATGCAGATTTTTCCTTATGTAAGTGGAAGAAAAGTCTTATAGGTCCTTGCGCGTACTAAGTGCATGTTCTACCACTGAGCTACATCCCAAGCCTTTTTATTTCTCTTCTTTTGAGACAGGGCATCCCTTGCAATCCTCCTGTCTCATCGTTCTGAGTACAGTAGCTGAGATTACAGGCATGTGCCACCGCACACATCCCCAGGAAGACTCTTTTCACAAAATATGAGCCAGGCCAGGAAGCTGCGGAGCAATGGCAACTGTGTATCTTTCTGTTTTCAGATACTTTAAAGCCGACGGGATAGATCTGCAGTAGGTGGTTCTGGTCTCCTGTATTACATCACATAAACTAGTGTTGCTTAATACTGAGCATTATTAGTAATTTTAAAATGCAAAGCTCGGTACTCCAACTAGGTACTAATAAAAGATAGAAACTGGAAGAAAATTTAGAAAGGAAAGACATGGGTAGAAAAAAACGTTTAGTTAAAAAAAAAAATGCAAAGCTCCTAGACCTAAGACCAGGAATCCTCATATAGTCTGTCTGAGGTGGCTTAAATAGCAGTGTCTTTGTGTTTGTGTGTTCTGCAGTTCTGGGGTTTAAATGGAAAGCCTTGTGCCCGCAAGGCAAGGGCTCTACCCCTGAGCTACACCTTAGTTCAAACAGCTGTTGTTTTTCAAGCATATAGGTGATTCTGATTCCTCTGTAGTTGACCATCAACAAGAATATTTCCCCTTAATTTTAAATGACAGATTTGAGAAAAGTTATGAGAAGTTGGCAAAAAAACAAGGTGGGAACCCCATGGCTTCTCAACACCCACATCTCTATTTCAGACAGTGTCATCCAGTATTGTGTGTTGCAGGACAGAGCAGCACCCCTGGCCTCTAACCACTAGATGCCAGTAACACTTCTCCTCAAACTCCCGACACTGCCAAATGCCCCTGGGGGAACAAAGCTGCTTCCTCCCCCACTGAAAACCCCTGATGTAACCGATCCCAGGAAAACAGATATTCAACTAGCATATTAGTTTCTAGAAAACCAAACCAATAAGCATGCCCTTCAGTTAAAGGAGCAGTATACAGTCACACGATAAAAGGAGATGCTGTTTTCAAAGGATGTTCTGAATTAAAAATTAACCATTATAATCATTTTCCACTTATTCTCATTAAAATGCTCCATCTCCCATCCCACCCTGGCTTCACGCCACTTCCTTCTCAAGTAGTCACCCTTGAACATCTTGAAAGCATAAATTCCCTTCACCCTTCATCTCCTTAACGCTGGGAAGGCTGTACTGTAAGCCCCCACTGTACAACCTCCGAGCTCCCTCCAGGCCAACTGGGAGGTGCTGACATCCTAACCTCTATCAGTGACCTGACACAGCCCCACAGGAAACCATTTCTTTCCATATGCTTGCTTTAGTCTCCTTTCCTTAACATGGCAGACAAAAAAGTAAAGTTAAACAGGTTTGTTTCTAGTTTGATCTCCCCTCTCAGGGTGATTTGATATGTTATCTCTCTAGGAACAAGGTACTGAATACTCATCCATTCATCAACTTTGTGACTCTCTTACTCTTTGAGCTTCAATCAAGAAAACTTGATACCAATGGATTGAGTTTGGTTTCTCTTATATGAGAAATCCAAATTTATTTTTTAATTGAGTTTATTGGTACATTTTAGGGATACAGTTACATTCATTGTTGGGATCTTGTACCTCTACACGATAGGTCTTGGTTCTCATTTTTCCCCCTTGTCTCTGCTCTCCCTTCACCCCCTCTTCCCCTCCCCATTTACAAACACTTTATTTCCATCTTTTCATTTGCTCACATTTTTTTCTTTTCCCTTATTACCTTTCCCCTACCAATCCCAACTTCCCTACACCTTTAGCCTTTTTCTTCCCATTTCACAATGTCAGTTATTTCATTAGGATCTTATGTACTATTACAGTTTATTCACACCAGAGAAACTATTCAGTATCTACATGTATGACTTATTTATTTCACTTAGGAGTATATCCTCAATATGTATCCATTTCCTATGAATGAATCTAATTTCTCATTCTTTATGCCTGAGTAGTATTCCATTTTATAGAAAACCCACATCTTCTTTATCCAGTTTCCAACTGATGGGCAGATGGGTTATTTTGTGCTGCTATAAACATGGGTGTGCATACATCACTGTGATATGATTCTTTTAGTTCTTTTGGAAAGATACCCAGCAGAGGGATGGCTGGGTCTAGTCCCAGCTCTTTGAGGTATCTCCATATTGATTTCCATAGTGGTTGCACTAGTCTGCACTCCCACCAACAATGGAGAAGGGTTCCTTTCTCCCCACAACCCCATCAACATTTGTTATTGCTTGATTTCTTGACAGCAGCCATTCTTTGAGGGGTGAGGTGGAATCTCAGTGTTGTTTTCATCTGCATCTCTCGAATGACCAGTGACGTGGAACATTTTGTCATATATTTACTTGCTGCTTTTATTTCTTTGTCTGAGAGTTGTTCATTTCAGATGTCCATTTTTGATTTGGGTCTTTATATTTGGCGGGGGACTGGTTGTTTTGAGTTCTTTATATATTCTAGATAATAGACCTTTGTCTGAGGAGCAGCTGGTAAAAAATTTTTACCACATTGTAGGTTGTCTCTTAGTTCTGTTGATGGTTTCTTTTGCAGTGCAGAAGCTTTTTAATAAGATGAGATCCCAGTTGTTGATTCTTTCTGCTAGTTCCCATGCTACTGAGGAGAGAAATCCAAATTTAAATAGAACAACATAAAATACAGATTACAGGAAGCAGGAAGATGGGTCTTTCTCAAATAGGAAGATGATCAAGAGATAGAGGGAGAGATGAAGGAGAGGAGGAAAAGGGGATGAAACAGGAATTAAAATGTGCCATACACATGCACTACCTCTATACAAGGCATGTAAGCATGTTCTGCAGACATGGGCTAACAAAACAAAAAGACACCCATGTACAATAACGAGCCACAGAAAGTCTCAGCTTTCCTGGGGGTAAGTTATTAAAATATGGTATCAGGTACAAGATTTCTGGCTGCGTCACTTCCATTTTCCTACTGCATGAGCTTATCTTTTTAGCCCTTGCTCAATATATGAATGTCTATGGTTCCAAGAAATGCTAAGAGTGTGTTTTTCTAAATGTCAAACTTGCCCAACCAAGTACCTGAATGGCAGTGAATCCTGGTAGGGTCCCCGGGGCAGATCATCTCATAACCAGCCATTAACCTGCACTTTGTTGGGTATCTGATAAACATTATTGGCACCGTGTTGAGTAAGTTTGAAAGCAATGAATTTTTGAGACCAGAAGCAGATTCTATTCCTATGGAGGAGATTTCAGGTCTGCTGTCACCCATCTCCAAGTAGCAAGGGGAGGAATGTGGACCTGTACCTCACTTCCAACCATCCTGTCTGATTCAGGGCTGCACCTGGGCCCCTGAAGGCACTGATGAGCCACCTGTTTTCGCTGGCCACTGCGATGGCCGTAAATGTCCAAGTGGCAAATTATGAGAGTATAAAGTGAACAAGGTCATTAAGGAAAGTCTTCGTGGGGCTAAAAGAGTGGTCTGGAGATCTGTCCACTTTTAGTTTTTTGGCATCACTGAGGCTGAAGTGGACCATCACAGCAATCCAGGGACACTTGGGTTTCATCTTCACCAAACCACTGGTGCACAGGGGACCCTCTGGGACCTGAGTCCCATTAAAGTAACCAATTTGCATCAGATGGGAAAGTGGGAAATCAAGATTCCTAAAGGAGTTATTTCCTGGATGTAAATTGAGATGTCCCTAGCCAGGCCAACGGCCTTTCTAAATATCCCATTTCCGATGGTGAACCACAGACTAGGGGACCTTTTCCACCTTCATTAATAACTAAGCCAGGGTCACCACACCCTAGAGAGGAAATATCAGGCTGGACAGTCACTGTGCTTCCAAGTGTCGGGTGTCTGGTTTGACAAGAGCCCAGTAGCCCAGATGCTTTGCAGAGGGGTTGGAAGAAAGCAATGAACCCCATACTCTGAGAAACCAAAGCCTCTGATCAGCAAATCATCAGCTAAAGAAAGAGAAACCGAAGTGGAACATGAGAGTCATAGACCAAAAAGTCACTGGTGCTCCTGTACACACCCCCCTTGCAGTGCTCACAGGACAGGGATGTCACAGGCAGGTGATAGCATCGCAATTCCTAAGAGAGCTTCAGATACAAAAGCAGTGCACAACATTGGCTCTGATAGGCCCCCACATATAAGGACATTGAGCAGGCCCCAGGACATCTTCTTGTTCTTGCCAAATGAGCAGGGTTTGGGTGGGCTCTCCACATGCAACCAGGTGGGATGGTTGCCCGGGAGGCTCTGTTCAGCAAAGCGTTCACATCTGGGCGGCTCCATGCAGAGGTCCCTGCCAAAGCTAGACAAATGCATGTGGTCCTCAGCTCTGTTTTGGAGGAGGGAGACCTGGGGCCCAATGTGCCTCTGCAAACAGCTGAGGTTGGCTATGGCCTGAGGAATAGGGGCTGTGCAGGCAGAGAGGGGTGCACTGTATTAAGTAAGAAACATTTGCTCTTATACCCCAAAAAGACAGGATTGGAGGTCCCACTTGACCCAGCTACTCCCCTGCTGGGTATCTTCCCAAAAGAATTAAAAGAATCATACCACAGCCATATATGGGCACCCATGTTCACAGCGGCAGTTTGGAATAGCTAAAGTTTAGAAACAGCCCAAATGTCCATCACCTGCAGACCAGATGATGTTCTTTAAATGGAGTACTACTCAGCCATAAACAATAATTGATAAACAAGAGGCATTTATAGCTAAGAGGATGCACATTGAGGCCATACTCTTAAGTGAAATAAATAGGACACACATGTGTAAATATTGAATAGTTTCTCTGATGCGAGAAACAAAGTATAAATAAGGATCAAAATGCACAATAGGTAATGTGAAACAGGAAGAAAAGGCCTAGAGAGGAAGGGGAAGTGGGAGGGGTAGGGGAAAGGATAGAAGAGAAAAGAATAAATAGGAGAAAGGAAAAAAGAATGGAAATATAGCCCTTCTAAAGGGAGGGGTGGAGGGACTGAGGGGAGGGCAGGGGGATGGGTAAAAAATAAGAACCAAGATAGATTTTTATGTAAAGGCCCAAATTCACAGCAATGAATGTCAGCCTATTATCTGCCAAAATTTTACCAATGAAATTAATGAATAAAGAAGGAAACATTCACTCCTGCTCTTTAGTTGTCTGATAGAGGTGGCCGCCTGTCTGATGGAACACTTTCTTTCATGTTATACATTTCTGCCTGGAATTTGAAATCCCTGGAAGTTGTAAATGCATGTATATATTTTTACTGGAAATTTTACCCAGAGACTTCACACTGAGCTACATCCCCAGCCTTTTTACTGTTTTTGTTTGTTTGTTTGTTTGTTTGTTTGTTTTGAGACAGGGTCTTTAGTTTTCCCAACTAAGTGCACTCAAAGTTGGAATCCCCCTGTCCCAGCCTCCCAGATTGCTGGGATTACAAGCATATACCCCCATTCCTGCTTAAGGCACATGTTTCAAACTATGGGAGACTCTTGTGACCAATCTGGGCATCGCAAAGGGTATCACAATTCAATTTGTAAGAAATTTCTTAAAGAATTGTTCCAACCAGTCATGGTGGGGCACACCTGTAATCCCAGCACTCTGGAAGGCTGAGACAGGAGGACCACAAGTCCAAGCCCATTCTGGACAAGTCAGTGACTTAGTAAGACCCCATGTCAAAACTTAAAAAAAAATTAAAGAAAATGTAGCTCATTGCAAAAGCCCTGCATTCAATCCCCAGTACCAGAAAAAGGGAGAGAAAAAAGAAAAAGAAAAGGAGAAGAGAATAATAAAGCCAAGCGGTCTTCGGTTTGGAAGGAGCTGGGAAATGCTCCTGCACTCTCTGGGAATGTAAATCAGCACAGGTAGACCCAACAGTTCCTATAGTTCACTTGAAGTGACTCATGGTAGTGGGAAAGTGTGGGAGAGGGTGCAGGTGGAGATGACCAACTCCCAGTTCACCGTCAGACTAGAGGCAACTGGAAGACGCTGCTGAGTGCTTCCATTTCAGAGAGGTTAACAACATGAGAACATTCAGGCTCTAAGAACTAAGGGACAGGAAGCTCCAGCGTAGAGTTCAGTGCCGTGGCCTCAGTACCTTAACCCTTATCCCTGGAACTAAGCACAGGGCATCTTCAGCAGAGACAGACAAGAATATGAGTGTTATGGTCTGCATCAAAAAATGTCCCTCGCAAGGCTCAAGTGTTCAGAGATGAACCTTTTAGAAGATGTGCGGATCATGAGAGTGTTAACTTCATCTGTGGATGGATCTACTGATTAGTCTGTAGCTGCATGCTGTTAGGAGGTAAGCCCTGGGAAGAGGAAGTAGCTCATGGGAGGAGTGTGGCCTTAGAGACTCTCTGGACTCTATCTGGTCCCTGGTCCCTTCCCCTCGGGTGCTTGCTTGCTATGTCTGTTTCCCCAAAGCCATGGGGTTAGCAATTCGTTCCACCATGCTCTTCTGCCGTGATGTTTCTGCCTCTGAGCCAGCCAACTATGGACGGAATCCTCTGAAACCATGAGTTAAGTTAAGCGTTACCTCCTAAAGCTGAGTCACTCAGGTGTTGGGACCCAGCAACAAAAAGCTGACTAATACTAAGAGAAAGGCCCCCACATTTTCTCATGTGAGCATCACATTCCATTTAGAATGAAAAATAAAACCCGTAGCTCTGTAAACGAGAGCAGAAAGTAGAAGCGTGAATCGAGTGATCACTTCTCTCCAAGAACCTTAACAGAGTCCATGATTTCTGACGTGTACCTGAAACACTTCCGAACTCTGCTTTGTAGTCAGGATGGGTACTAACACCCTGCTTACAATGGAGCTTGGCTTTTCTTTCTGTATTCTAAATGCGTATAGCTATTATTTATTTCCCATCTTACAAGTCTCTGGAAGACATTTTCAAAGCAATTCTAAGGCCATCACACCAGACTTTACAATCGCACTGACTGTATTGATTTTTATTTCTCACGCTGAATGACTAGTCTAGTAAATGTGAAATGTAAGTGAAACAGAAATTGTTGGTTCATCATATAGTAATAAAACTGGAGACATCATTATTTGAAAGTCTAAATCAAGCATACACATTCACATGACCCACTAGGAATGCATAAAATAAGATGCCTGGTGGTTTGTTTTTTTTTTTTTTTGAGATTATTATAATGTGTGTGCTTATAGCTGCAAAATGGGTGATCTGTCTTTATAGCCATTTATAAAGTGCCAGTAAGTGGCTTAAAATATTCTGAATTTTTGTGACTGTTGCCTCTTCTGCTGCATTAGAAAGCTTCGTATTTACAATACTATTCATTATTTCCATCACCATAAACTTGTATGGCATTACAACAAAATGGTAGAAGAATGTGGGTGCAGGGGTGCATGCCTGTAATTGCAGCACTTGAGAAGCCAAGGCAGGAGGATTGTGAGTTCAAGGCCAGTCTGGACTACATAGTGAGAACTCGTCTTAAAAAAAAAAAAAAAAAACCCTAGATGATAAGATTGTCCTTTCTATGTGTTGCATACCTTAAGAATAAAAAAGATTTATGTGCTTCATGGTTTTGGAAAGTCCAGTCCGTGGCTGGTCGGCCCCATTGACTGGGGATTAGGATGACACAGTGTATCATGGTGGGAATGCCTAATGGTGCCAACCACTCACCTTCTTGTTGGGAAGAAGAAAGGGACCAAGAAGAGCATAGGGTCCCACTGTCCCCAACAGGGCTCACACCTAAGGACCTACTTCTTCCCTCTTAAATGTTTTACTACCTCCCAGTAGTGCCTAGCTGGACACAGGGGCCTTTGGGAGACATTGAAGATCCAAACTACAGCAATGACTGAAACAAAGGAATTATGAAACGGTTATAACAAGTTGAGGAAGATAGGTTTAAAGAAAATCTTCTGCTGTCTCCATCTACAGTAGTTTTATCCATCTCCTCAAAACATTACTGCTTATAATTTCTCTGGTGTGAAAACAATAACGGTACATAAGATCCTAATGATATAATTGACAATGTGAAATAGGAAGGAAAGGAATAAAGGTGTAGGGGAAGTGGGAAGGGTAGGGGAAAGGTAATAAGGGAAAAAGAAAAAAATGAGAAAATGAAAAAATGGAAATAAAGCATCTGTAAATAGGGAAGGGAGGAGAGGGTGAAGAGAGGGCAGGGATAAGGGGAAAAAATGAGAACCAAGACCTGTCATGTAAAGGTACAAGATCCCAATGGTGAATGTAACTACACTGTATACCTAAAATGTACCAATAAACTCAATGAGAGAGAGAAAAAAAAAACAACACTATAGCTTGCTAAAGCTTTACCATACTCCTTTTATCTTCATAATATTTGCTTCTACCTGAAGTTGTATATTTATGTTATTTTGTGATTTTTATATTTACTTACTGATTTTATTTACTTGTGTGTTCTTTATCTCTACAACTGGAATGGGGCTTTGCCAGTCAACTGTGCTATTTTCTGACACACAAGAAAAAATAAGTATTTATAGAATAATGATTGAATCTATCATGTTTAGAAGTAAAAATTATATTTTAAATTTTTATTTATTTAGTTAGTTGTGCTGGGGATTGGACTTCTCACATCTAGAAAAGTGAGCCTGTCACTCTACCATTAGCTACATCCCGGCCCATAGAATACTACTTTCTAACAAATGCATCTTGTTGTCACATTGATGTGACTTACATCTGCTGGTCCAAACTGCACACATGATTCTCCTTCACTTTTGCCATGACGTGGAATCTATTGCTCCCTCTCCCTTCTGACCTCATCCCCATTCTACACTACCCTTGCATTATTTGTTAGTTCTGGAACTTTCCTGACCTGTTTCCCTCTAGGATCTGAGGAAGAAAACATTGGAGGAAGATACCGATTGCATGGTAAGCACCTTACTGTGCATTCCAGCCCATAATGGCCTCCACATTTCAACCTGGAAACTGGCCCCCCATCCCAGGCACTTCTCCTGGTATAACTCCTCCCTCCATGGGTCTCACCGCCATATTAATCGAAAGATGTAGAATAAAAGTTTCATTGTGCAACATACAATAACAACATAAAGTGTCATTATATTATAAAAATTCTATTGTATATTCTAGCCCCCTGAAACATGAGCTGCCTAGATGCAGAGATCTTTATCCATCCATCCTATTCCTGGTATCTGCCCTCACATAGGTGACTCAGTTCAATCCTGCAATCTTTGCTCGGACCTCCTAGGAGCCAGTGTCCCAAGAGCAGGGATGGCAGATATCTCCAGGTGACTGTGTGTTTCATATATCTCCAGCCATGGATATGCCACTTTTGATTTCAGTATCTGCCACACGACAGTGCCTTTCGAAAACACATGCTCTTGTCTGGATTCCTCCATTCAGAGGTGGAAGTGGCTTTGTGTGTTTGCTACTGGCCTTACCTCACCTCACCATTGGTATCAGTTGGCTTCCCATCCCAACAAAATACCTGAGAAAAGCAAAGAAGGAAAGATTTATTTCAGCTCACGGTTTCAGAGATTTCAGTCCATGGTTCCTTCAATGTATACCTTCTTGGTGAGACAGAAACACCATAACATCATAGTGGAAGGATGTGGCAGAAGAAAGGCAACCAGGCAGAGAGAAAGAGGAAAAAAGAGAGAGAGAAAAAAAGAGGGAGGAGGGAGGGGAGAGAGGGAGAGGGAGAGGAAACAAACACAAGATATAGTCCCCAAGATCAACCCTTATGATGTACTCCTTTCAACTAGGTTCTACCTCCTATTTGTATCACTTCACTGTAATACTATCAAATTATGTACCCATCAGTGGATTAATCCACTTAAGAGGCCAGAGCTCTAATGACTCAATCATCTTCCTAGAGCCCCATCTCAAACACTGCCACAGTAGAGACCAAACCTTTAACACATGAGCCTTTTGGGAGACATTTTAGATTCAACTATAACACCATCCCATAGTGGTTTCTTAGTTCTTTCATCACTTTGCTGAATTAAATTTCCTATTTTAAATACTCAAAGTGAAGCCAAACATGGTGCTACAGTCCTGTAACTCCAGCAATTTGACAGGCTAAGACAGGAGGATCACAGTTTCCATCCCAGCCTGGATAATTTAGTGTCAGCAAGCCCTTGTCTCAAATAAAAAACATAAAAAGGATTGGGGTTGTAGCTTAGTGTGAAGGGTCCAGGTTCAATCCTCAGTACTGGAAAACACACACACACACACACACACACACACACACACGAGTAGTTTCTGTTCTCTTGAAAGACTCTTAGATATACAAGTGAACTTTTTCTAATTTCTAGTGGTTGTCTCAGAAATCAGGTCAGAGAAAAAAATGAAGGTGGTTAATATTATGTTCTTCTCCCACCATAATAAAACCAAATAATTTTGTAGCTCAGTACATTTGGTGCAACAGCTCTAGTTTTATAGGGTTTCCTCATTATCTTAAGAGAGATGCAGTATAAATCACTATGTGCAGACAAGAGCTATAATCTGATGTACGGTAAAATCACAGTCATATACAGTCGAGTAATTTATCATGAGCTTTTAATTATACGAAGAGACATATTAAATTTATCTCTGTGTCCTTATCATTCAGTTCAATGCCTGGAATGTAACAGTTACCTGATAAATGCTTGTTTAATGATGAGATGAATGAACTGAAAGTGTTAAAAAATTATTCATGCTGTGGCTACATGTCACATGATATGAGATAGTGCAAGAATCCTGGCAACCTAGCAGCATATGAATGAAGAAAAATCCACCTAACTTGCAATAAAAAATTGCTGAGGCTAAAAGTACCAAGCAGGCAGACACACTGTGAATTATGACGAGAGGGGACTTTCTGGTTGTCAGACACCTGGCCAGCTTGGGTCCTCCACAGAGTCTCCGTGTCTTGGGAGAGCTAATAATAGTTGTTTGATGCTCAAAACAGTGAATGAAATACTCAGAATTCAGAACCTTATGAAGAAGGTTGTTTATACTGGAGTTTAATCATGATGCTTCAGGTCACTAGGGCTAAACGGAAACACAGCAAACTTGCTGCAGGACAAGGAAACAGGAGATGCAAGTGTTTTGTCCCATTGTGTAGGGTGTTACTGTATTTGAATGAGTAGCCATGAAAGATTCATCTCTGAGTTCTGTTCCCTGGTTTCTTCAGCAAACATCAATGGTGTCGTGTGAATAAATCTCCCTCAAACACCCATGTGTGGAAGGCTTGGTTGATAGCCCCGGGCACTGATGGAAACCTGAGCTATCAAACCTCGAGGAGATGGGACCTAGGGAGAAGTAATCCAGTCACTGGCAATGTGCCCTTGAGGGGGATTTTTGGACTCTGGACCCTTCCTGGCTCCCTCTGCTTCCTCACCACCACGAGGAGAACACACTTCCTCCACTATAACCTCCCATCGTAATAATGTGCTGCCTCACACAGGCCTAAAGCAATGGATGCATTTAGTCCATTTCCCATTGCTGTAACAAAATACCCAGTCCCACAACACTTATGGAAAACTTCATTTTGCCTCGCAGTTTCAGAGAGTTCAGTCCATGGTTAGCTTGCTCCATGGCAGAAACAACATAGTGAAAACAAGCAGGGGTGGGGGGGAGCCTTCCAAAGGTGATTTCCACAGTGACTCATCTCCTCTAAGTGGGGCCTATCTCCTAACAGTACCTTCAACAAAGAATTCATCAGTGGATTAATTCACATGAAGAGTATACCATACACATGATCCTATCATCTTCCAAAATCCACACCTCTAAATACATGAGACTTTTAGGGTGCATTTTAGATCTCAACCATAGCAACAGGCCAGATGTCCATGGAATGAAACTTCTAAGCCATGAGCCAAAATACATCTTTCCTCGGTGTAAGTTGATTGTCTTGGGTAACTGTTCACACTTATGGAATTAAGTGTAATTAATACAATCTCCAGGCGGTCTTAACTCATAGCCAGCGCTGCCTTCTGAAGTTCCCTGTGGAGCCACTATCGCAAGAGCTTCTGCTTGATCACAGGGGATATCTGGTAGACCATATGACTTTCCATAGAGTCCATCCAACTGTTCAGTTGTTCGTAGGGTGATAGCTCCACTATGCTGTCCTGACAATTTGCCTGTCCTCACATGAGCCACATAGGGAAAATTTGATCACATGTGGACTCTAGTCATGATGGGTTATCATGCAATATTGCTCTGGGAATCATGGGAGATAAATCAATGAGGTGCTGAGAGGCATTTCCCCATTGTCACCTGGGGGCGTTAGGCGCATAGCCATTCCTGCTGCATGCATCTCTGGTTTCAGCAGAGCACAGGTTTTTCCTTGTTTCCCTATGGAAAGCAGTTTCCGGCTTCTATATGTGTCACTATAATAGACTGTAGATGAGATGTAGATTCTTAGCAGCAGAGCCACCGTAGCTCATGGTGTCTGCCACTTGGCCCTTCTAGTTTAGTGTTGTCCTGTGGGATGAGAGCCTTGGAAAGGTGAGGCCATCTTGACCTGGCTTCTACTGACTCTGTAAGTAATTCTCTATCAGAATCTATTTGGGTTCAATGTCTCTTTACTATCTAAATTCACAGAATAGTGACAAGATGAACTAATACAGGCCATTCAAATGTTGCTGAGGGACGGGACAAACCACAAGCAACTCCTCCATGATGTGGTTACAGGATCCCTTAACTACAGACAACATCACTTAACAATGAGACACATTCTGGGAGATGAGTCACTGGGCAGTTTTGTGATTGTGTAAACATCAGAGACTACCCTTAAATTAAGATGCTACGATGCCAATAAGTCATATAATCTTACATGAACACTGCCACACCTTCCACCTCTCATTGATGGGACCATTCATATTACAGCAAGAGACTACTTTTAAGTGATCTGTATGTTTCTGAAGGTCAAGGTTCTCCTTTGCACACCCCAAAAGTCTTACGGAGCATCCAGTGGGACACTACGGTTTCCATCCTCTGCTAAAATGGTTGCTTTTATTAGACCTTTGTGTGGCTCCAAGGTGGTGAAATTACTAATTGTTCTCAAATGCAAAGAATACAAAAATGCTTCTTTTATGTAAAGAAATGTGTTTCTGCAGGCCAATGCCATACTGTGTTCCATCATAGAAGGCATACTTCACACAACTACCAGGCACCAACATGCCCTGAGCTCCAAACAGTTACTAAATTCAAGCAGAGCTCAGGAAGGTATTTGAATTTAGTTGTGGAGTGTTTTGTTTTTGCCACAGAAGCTCTTTTCTCCCAGTAGCTTGGACATAGATAAATAAAAGCCCTGGCTTTTCCAGCAAACTGTCACTCTGTCATATGTTTTCAATCATGACACTTGCTCTTTCTGAATTCCCAAAGAATATGAGTTCATTTTTAATTATAACATTTCTATACTTTGGCAAAGTATGACCCAGATGTGACACGTGAAGAATAAAAAGCAGGCTTTTTCATCAGAGCTGGAATAAGTTCCTCTCGTAAAACATTTCTGATCATAAATGTCTTAGGTGAAGTGATGATTTATTGCTGCTGAGTTTTTTATACTGAGCCAAAAGAAAGACCATAAGCACGGTATGGGAGTAGCCTGCTGTCCTGACCAAACAAGAAAGAACACACCTTGGCTGTTATCAGGGTTGTACCCAAGGATATTTTTATAAAACTCATGCTATGTCAACATGTTTCAGTGCAAACAAGGTTTTAATTCCCTAGTTCTTTTTAGAGTGACAAGTTCCTACAGAAGAGAACTAGAGAACAATATTACCCTATCTATCATCGCTCAATATTCAGAAAGGATGAGGAAATAAGGTTGGCTGTAGAGATATGAATGAGGTTGTAAGTAGAGTGTAATTTTCACTGGTTTGACTGCAGGGCATTCCCTTTAAGTCATCAGCACATCGTGCTTACATGCCACAAAAAATGACACATTCTATAAACAGACACTACTATGAAAAGAATGTGGGACTCAAAGGTTGTGCCTTGTAAGTGGCTGAAACTCGGGATATTAGTTTAGCGCGATTCCAATACCTTCCCTTTGGGAATAGCTTGCTTGTGTTTGGATAATGCACCCAAAGGGCAGCTTCGTAGAAACAGAGATTCCCCAAGTTTAAGGGGACATTAAATAATATACAATGCCAAATCCACGGAGAAAGAAAGAAGGTTAGGAACTGCCAGGGGATAGAGAAGGTGAGAATGAAGACTGGAGGTCAGTGGAATTTCTTTCTATTTCTTTCTGAGGTGATAAAAATGTTCTGACCTTAGACAGCAAAGATGGCTTCACGTCCTCATGAGTATATTCAAAAACCACTGAACTGTGATACTTTCAAGAAGTAAATGCTGTGCTATATGAATTACAGTGCAATTAAAACAAGCAAATAAAAGTCAATCCTAGGCTAAAGTTATTCTGCACGTGCACTCATACACCCACACGCACATGCACATGCATGTGCGCACATGTCATCAGCCAATCCAACCATCCCATGTGCTAATCCTTTGCCATCACCTCTGCCTTGTGATCATCCAATTTATATTCAGATATTCAGGATAGGGCAAGACACCAGCTTTCAAAACAGCCTCTTTTGTCTTTGCATTGGACAGGAATCCCACCCCACCTGTTGCAGCGAGTCTTGCCGGGATTTCCACTCATAAGCTCATGTGTTACCTCTTTGAAGGTTTAGAAAATGATCTTACAATTTTCTTCTTGAAAAAACAGATTGCAATGACTTTTCTAGTACACCCGGATTATCTCTTCTTCAAACTGAGCCAAAGGTTTTTCAACCGAGCATCACGCAACTTTCTCGTTACTCTTGTAAGGGTAAGTCCAATTTGTGCAGCTTCCTTTGAAAGGGCGGTGTCTTGACATTACCACTGAATAATCAACTGTGCAGATGAACCACAGTGAGCATATCCACTCGTCTCACTGAAGGACATCTCATTCGCTTCCAAATTTTGGCAGTGACAAACACAGCTGCTTAAATAGGCGCATGCAGGTTTTTGTGTGGACATTGGTTTACAGTTCACGTGGGTAAATACCAAAGAGTGCACCTGCTGGTTCCTTGGGTAAGTCTATGTTCAGTTCTGTAAGACTACATTTGGTTCTGCTATAGTTGGCCAGTCTATTGTCAAGCAACTTTCAGTTCACTAGAACAGTCAAAGAATAAGACATACTTTGATGAGAAAAGGAAGTAAAGGGCATCTCAAATTCATCTGTTCAGATGTTCGTTCATACGAAATTTATTGAGTAAAGCTATGCACTTAACCCTGGACATACAAATATATGCTTAATGGAAGAAACCTAAGCTGTAAAACAGAGTAAAGCAGTGTAACAAGGACATCGGTGCATATTCCCAACATACAAGTGCTAAAACAAAGAAAAGGTGGAGGAACATTCCCTACAAAATTTTCCAGAGAGTCTCAGAGAGTGAATCCAGATTCCTTTCTTGAAAAGCTAGATCACGACTTTCCTATTACCCCTGGATTATCTCTTCTTCAAACTATTCAGCCTTTCTTTTTGAGGAGAGCGATGAGGAGAATACTACAGAGTACGGATGGGCGGTACAGGGAATAAAAGATGCAAAGAGACACATGAAGGTAGGACCTGGCAATGGATCATGTATCCTTTTCACTGTCCTGGGTCTGAAGACACAAGCACCATCAAACAGGCAGTCACCTCGAGGATTCTATCAGAAAACAAGCAGGTTTGTGCAACCCAGAGTTATCAGCCATTCTTCACAGTCAGCACAAGAGGTGCCTTGAAAGAGTGGTCCTTTTTTACTGTGTTTTTTCTCTTCCATCCTAAAAAAGAAACACTACCTGCAGTTCTCCACATACGAAATGATAAACTCTGTGTTTCATAAACAGTGGTTACTATATATTAGAATTTCAGATTTCAAGTGGGGGATTTATTTCCCCCAATTATTGAAATTCTCTAAGACGGATCAATGGTCAGAACTTCTGCTACTATTGCCCTAGGTGAGATTTTGGTACCTTGCATCCAACATGCTAGAGTTTTCTTTATGGGCAGTTTAAGATGTACAGGTGCACTTGATCAAATAGCTGGAATGATATGAGGTATTTTTCATTGGATAATTTACTCCATATGTACCTAACAGTCAAGAATTTGGCAAGGGACCAAAAGATCTGATTTTAAAAGCTGAATAGTTCGTGCAGGAAAGAAGAAGTTGACAGATAAAGAAAAATGGCAACTTTATGCTCTAATGGCAACGTAAACTCTCTAGAAGGGACATTTATCAGTTCAACAAGAATTGATTTTCTTCACTCTCAACTCCTATAACAAATCTTCTCTTTCCAAAAGGTAGGAACATTTGCTCTGGTAATTTATTGTTTATGTGTAACTAGTCCATGGAGAGAATCTCTATAAGACATCTTTCTCTGGCACATATTTTGTCTTGATCCCGGGTAGAAGGTAACAATAACCCAATGACCTGTTGAATATGACACACTCAAAAGCAAGATGAGGAGATCTGATTTATGGCATGTTAAGGGGACATCATAGCAAGTGTTGCGTGAGAACTGAGACAGGTAGGCCAATGCCTGGGTGAACTTCACTCTTTGAAGCGGAAGAGTTCAAGAGAAGTGAATGTGGAAACCATCTGCTTTTGCTCTACATAATATTTTTAATGACTTAGGTCAAAAGAGATTTAGCTGGTTAATCAGTAAAAATTTAAAAACAAAAACTGCCTGCGAAAGTCGTCAAAAATAGAAAGTGTAAATGAATTTGAAGACAAGGTTTGAACTAGGCACATCAAGTTAATCCTCATGTTTGCAGAAACACAAGAGAACAGAGAATGACGGAGTGTTCAACATTTCTTCCTTCTGCTGCAAGCACAAGTCTTTGTGTATTTAGTACCTACATGTTGGGCTCATCCTCTATGGTTGGATACAGGTGAGGTCCAAGAAATAAAGCCAGGACTATGACACAACTTCTGCTTCCAGAGTAATAGATAACTACATAGCTGTGTCAAGATGTGTTTTGAGAGCTATGAAACCACCACAAAGAGAATGAGCACAGTTCTGTTTGAAAATCCAGGAGATGCACAGAAGAAAAAAATGAAGTACAAAGTGGCCTCTGACATGAGTTTTAAGAGAATCAGTAAGAACTTGCCATGTGCAGATGAAAGAAAGTACATTTTATATATATAAAACACAGGCCATAGTAAAAACAAAGGTCATACTAAAATAATGTAAGAATGATTATTAAGCATCAACTGTAGATATGTTTTACTCCTTAGTAGCAATTCATTCCTGGACAAAATACTTAGCTCTCCATTTCTCTCTTTCCACATCTGGGACGCAGAGATACTAATACCTCATTTGCAGGTGAGTGAAAAGATCACATAAGAGAGTGGACCCTAAACACTTGGCAAGCAGACACGAGTGCCTATCCTGTGGGATTGTGAGTGGCAGCCGTGGATAGGGAGGAGAGCTGCCCTCCTCAGCCTTGGTCTCACACCAGGGTAAGTGCAGACAATGAAAGCCCTGTTCCTGTTTTTACGGTGAGCAACTGCTTGCTAGGTGCAATCGTTCCCTAAATAGGGCACAGTTTGCAACAGCTGCAATTGTCCTTTCCTGGAATTCCTTATCCTTTTAGGATGATTGTTCACATTGTCTTTTAGCGGTCAAAGATCTAATGAGAAGCAGAAGTGTGGCCTAATCTCATCCCTAAGATGTAGATTCCAGCTCTGATCACACTTATTGTGCAGTATGTCCAGATTCCCCTGTAGTTCATGTTTTCTCATGTTTTGGTGATTAGCATACGACTGTGGGGGATTGTAGTTAATAAAGGTGCACAGTTCACGATAGCTAAATCTCGGAAGTGGCCTTGATGACCATCAACAGGTGAAAAGATAGAAAAAATGCGGTATTTACACACAAAGTGGTGCTGCTCTTCCATAAAGAAGGATAAACCCGAATCATTGGTAGGGACACGGAAGCACCTTGAGACCATCATATGAAGAGAAATAAATCTGACACACAGACTTAAGTGTCACAGGGCTTCTCGTACACGAGAAGTATAAAAAGTAGAAATAAAGAGCAAAATAAAAGATAGATAATAGGAGGCAGAAAGACAGATCTTTCTCAAAGGGAGGGAAAAGGGAATGAAGAAGTGTTATGTACACGTGCCTACTTCACACGAGGAATGGAAACATTATGTACTGAGACAGGCTTTAAAAAAAATAAAAGGAAGGGGACCAAGAGACGGATGGAGGCAGGAGGGAAGGAAAGGAGTAGGCTGAAAAAGGGAATGAAGCTCGGCCAAACTGGGATGTGGCTGTTGGGGCGAGGGTGGGTCCCTTCTGGAGAAATGGCAGGCAGGCCCACGGCCGGGCGTTCCCTGAGAACACAGGATGCTTCATTCTCCCTCCGCTCCTTGAAATTGACAGCCGGCGGGTGCTTAGGGGGAATTCATTAAGGAAAGGAGTAAATGTTTATTCTTACTCTTCTGGAATGCCACAAAGGCAAAAATTCTTTTAAGAACTGTCCTTATTTTTGGACATGTAATCCGTTCTTTTTGAACCTTATTCACAGAGAGAGAGAGAGAGAGAGAGAGAGAGAGAGCGTGCGTGTGTGTGTGTGTGTGTGTGTGTGTGTGTGCAAGGGGGGGGCAGTTACTGGAGATTGAACCTGAGGCCTTGTACTGAACTACATCACTAGTCCTTTATTTGTATTTGACAAAAAGTTGCCCAAATGGGCCTCGAACCTGTGACGTGCCTGCCTCAGCCTCCTCAATAGCCGTGATTATACTGCACATCACTATATCCAGTTCTGTTTAAGGATTTAATGGTGTTTCAATTGCTCATCTGTTATCGGTGAAGCAGTTTGTTGCAACTGTTCCGTATCAAATAGCACAGCACAAGGAAAAATGTTTTAAGCTTGAATTATGAATAACAAAAAAAAAGCAAAACCAATATGAACAATGAAAAATATGCAAATAAGATCATATCATTGTAAGCAGCCAAAAGCATCCAGAGACTAGCCCCATGGTCTAACCACATCATCAGAGTTGGGAAACCAGTAGCGGGAAATACAATTTTAATGAGGCCATCATGTAAAGCAATTACTCTTTTGACCAAGTTTTTTTTTTTTTTTTTTAACTCAGTCAAAAAGCTAACAAGAGGGAAGTTGCTCTTAGCAACTGAGAAAGCCAGGAGCATCTGCCGTATGTCATACCCACTGTTTCACTCTTATTACGGATGGAGTGAAGGAGAAAGTGTTTCCAAACATCCTCAGAGTCTGCCTCGTCCCCATTACATCTCCGAGAAAAATACCGCAATATTTAAAAACATGGGAAAGCAACGTGACCCCTGGACGTGAGAAAGGAGGTGTACTGGGTGAGATCACTTCTTGTGCGTGACTGGCTGGGACTGGAAACTGATGATGGGAATGCTACCGTGCTATCCAGTGACTCTTCAAACATCACAGGACGTCTGGATTAAGTGAAGCTGACATAAATTTCTCGTTCTCCTTTCTCTTCAAAGCATTCATTAGATTTTTTGCTGGAAATTCTTTTGTTCAACAGAGAAATTTTTTTTTTTCACCCTCAAAGGGAAAATTCATTATTTGGATCTTTTCATATTTTTACTCGAGATATCATTCACATATCACAAGATTCACCTTTTAAAGATACACAATCTGGTGATTTTAGTGTATCTAAAGGATGTGTGATTGTCATTATTATCTAATCACATAGCAATTTCCTCACCTCCAGAAGGAACTCTGTAAATATTCAGTCATTCACCACTGCCCTCTCCTCAGGCCCTAAAACCATCAATTCAATTTCTGATCCCATGGGTTTGCGTCTTTCTGCTCCTGTGGATTTGCCATCATACAAGATGTGGCCTGTCTGTGTCTGGCTTCTTTCACTTAGAACTGTGGTTTGAAGGTCCATCTGTGTTGTAGAATCAGCCAGCCTTTCTTTCCTTTTAACAGCAGAACAATATCCCACAATACGAGTGGACTACATTCTGCTTATCTACTCAGCCGAACACTGGACCACGTCCGTTTTTCAGTATTATGAGTACACAGCATCAAACATTCCCATACAAGTCATTCTATAAACTTATGCTTCCAGCTCCCTTGAGTACACATCTTGGGGTCCCAGGGTTGAGTCCCAGAGTGACTCTAAGTTTTTCGATGAAATGCCAAGATGTGATCAAAGTGATTGCATAAGTTCACAATCCCACCAGCACTGGGTTCTATCTTTCTCCACATTGCTACCAAAGCTTGCTACTTCCTATACTTTTACACTTATCACTGGGGAAAAACCATGACTACCCCATGAAGAATACAGCTATGAGAAAAACAAAGTCTGATTTCCAGATTCTAATGGAGGAAAACCCTAAGGACTGTGGCAAATTCAAAGAATGCAAGTATCTTTAATTGGAAGAAATGTACAAAGTTAGCATCTGTCCGTGATGACTGGTTACTATATGGCTACATTTCAAGCCGTCTTTAGAAGAGAATGATTAGGAGAAAATGAAACAGTTTAGGACAAGTGACAGAAATAAAGTTGAATGGGACAGTCTATGAAATGGGGAATAGTTAAGACCTGTACAAGGTTCAGAAACATAATGCAAATGTGATTCCACACAGGGGGTTTCTTTGGGATTGAAGGCTTAGGTTGATCACGATCCCAGATGTTGGTCTTCTGTTAACTCAAGGAAGAGTGTGTGTGTGTGTGTGTGTGTGTGTGTGTGTGTGTGTGTGTGTGTGTGTCCAACCATTGTGATGGAATGGTACTTTGGATTTGTCTGAATGTGAGTCATCACTGGACATCACAAGCAGAAGAAGGAAAAAAAAAGGCAGGGAAGGAACGTGGTCCTCTCAGGACACAGAAAGAGTTCCTAGGGTGGGAGCGTGCCATGGGGTGACAGGCAAAGTAGGAGACAGGCTACAGGTACGCTGAACAAGAACAACAAAAAGCCAACACAGCTGCCCTGGGTCTGCCCTCTTTAGATAGGGCTTGGCTAGAATGGTGAACTTGAACATGAGACTTTGGATGCCCACCAGAATGATTTAAAACTTTTGAGTCTGGCTAGAAAGGAAGCCTCAGTAAAGTTGCAGCTTGCAAAGATAAAGCAGAGGAAATCTTGACTGCTGAAAAGGAACAGGAGAATAGAAAAGATGGCCCAAGTGCATCGCAAGAAGCAGCAGGACTCCAGGTGCAAAAGTGAAAGACTCTGCAGTGAGAACAGAGCCCCAGAGCAGTGATCCAGGAGAGTGGTGGCCTAGGGAAGTTGTTCCTCGGGATTTGGTTCCTAGGCACTCAATTGCTACAGCCAGGAGAGAAGGAAACCTACCTACTGCTCCAGCTGGCAGCAGACCCTGGCACCATACACGAGGCACTGGTTTTAGGTGCATCCAGAATGCAGAGTTGCAGGGTCATAAAGGCTTCCATCTAGATTTTAGAAGGAGGCCTGGGAGGCCAGGCAGCATGCCTCTGATGGGGTGGTGTACGAAGCTCTGAGTCTGAAGCCAAAGGTGCATTGGAACATGGTTCATCTGAGGAAAACTACAAGGAGGGAGCAGAGCCAGCCTCAGAGAGAAGCTGAGGTAGCTGCCACCACCAGCAGTACAGTAGAGGCAGAGCCACCAAGCCCTTTGGAGCTCACATTTCACTATAGACTGCCTCAGATGCTGCACATGGAACTACTGGACTTAGGGTTTGCTTTGCTGGATTTGGGACTTGGTTTGGTCCCATTCCTCTGCATCTCCTTATTTGTACCTTTTGGAATGGAAATGTTTATCTTATGCCAGTGTATGTTGGAAGTGTTGAACTTTCTTTGCATTTGTACAGGGGATGACAACACAGGTGTGCCTGAAATCTCAAAGGAAACTTTGCACTTGACAATGCCAAAACTGTTAGGAATTGGGCAACTCTTAGAGATTGACTCAATGTCTTTTTTGTAAAGGAAGGTACATGAGTCTTTGGGAGGCCGGGGGTGGAATGTTACGGTTCGCTCCAGATGGTCCCCTAAAGACTCATGCAGTCTTAGATGGGCTTTTTCAGAGGTGGCTGAATCTAGTGTGTGATGCTGCGATTAAGGGTGTGTGGTTACTACACCAGTTCACTGACTGGTTTGCCACCGCCCTAATTCTGGTAGTCTGGAAAAGATAAAAGGGACAGAGAGATGCTGTTAATATTCCCTTGTTGCTTCTGTTCTCCTCTGCATGCAAAGAACTATTTCTCCTCTGTGACTACCTCTGCCATGTGCTACTTTATCTTGGAGCCAGCCAATTATGGACTGAAACTTCTACAGAGTGTGAGCTAAATAAATCCCTTCCTCTTTAACTTTGGGTGTTGCGTTTTGTCTCAGCAATGAAAGAAAAGTAACTAGCACAATGCATGTACAAATCTGCCAAAATGAAACCCACTAATCTACATAACCAATGTGCAAAAAAAGAGAAATGAGGAAAAGGCCAAATTAAAGAAAAGAATAGTTTTCAAAAATCTCAATTTCATATTTACTTACAGTGTTTTTAGCTTCTTAAGATAGTGATACTAAGAAATGTTTTTTTTAACCTGTTCTATTGACTTCAGCATGACTTACTCTTCCTCTTGCTAGAGAACCAGATCACAGCATGTTGTTAGATAATGACTTCCTGGAGTAGGAAAAAAAAAATCAGCGTTATTTTGCTGACATTAAAAATAATGCTCCCTTGTTTCCTAGGTATTTTTTCAAACTGGGTAATAAGTTTTAGGCAACAGTATACCGCCCTTGATCCACTATTCCTTTGGAATTGATTTAGTTAATTGAGAAAATTGATGTTCTGTTGCCTTCCAGCCTTGGGGAAACAATGACCTTCTACAAATCTGAAAATGCCAACATCTAGCTAGAAGGAAAGTGTCCCTGGTTGTATCTGAATTATTTCCTAAATTAGCCCGCAGACTAACAGTGACCATCTTTCACATTTTAGGAAGATCATTTGTATATTTTTAAAGATGCATGATAAAACAGTCTCTAAAACATCTGAAGACATCCTGTGTCTACAGTCATTTTTCTTTTTCAAACTTTATGAGACCTCGCAATTCTGGATAAAAACAGAAAATTCAGGCCAATTCAAAAAGTGCTTATGCACTAAAATTTTCAAAACCACTGTATATATACAAAATATAAACTCAAGGGACAATGACAAAATCTTTTTAAAAAATCCACTTTGGTCTAACACACAAAACCAAAGTTTACAGTAAAATTCGAATGAACCCAAGATAGCCTTTTTCCAGTCAGAAATTAATCTAGATACCTAACAGTGTAGATGTTGTACTATTTTTCCAACTTTGCGAAACTGGTCACAATGTTATAAATGGTACAATAACACAGTACTGTTGGTAACTTTTATTCCTGGTTGAAGAAACAAACACAGACCACAGCCCCAAATGAAATCTACTGCTCAGTTTGAACTAACACAAAGATAACAACTAGGAAAGGAATTGTATATTTCAAAGTAGCCAGTGGAGAAGATTTTTAATGTTCCTAGTAAAAGGGACTGGTAAATGACAGAGGTGATGGAAATACTAATTACCCAAATCTGATCATTGTACATTGTGCACATGAACTGAAATATAATACAATACACCATAAATGTTCGATTATTTTGTGTCAATTAAAATTTTAAAAAATACTTTGAGTCAGGTATGGTTTCACACACCAGTAATCCCAGCTACTTGGGAGGCTACAGCTGGAGGACCACAAGTTCAAGGCTAGCCTGGGTAACATAGCAAGACTATGTCTCATAAATTTTTTTTTTTTAAAAAAGGCTACGGATATAGCTCAGTGATAGATGAGTGGGAGATCATAAAGGAGCAGCTGAGGGAAGGAGATGAGGATATAACAGATTAAAAACAAATACAAGCCCCTAAAGAATAATCAAATTCATTTGTATCCAGTTGAGAAGAGAGACTGGGTGTGGTTGGTTTTTACAATTTTTGTAGGAAATATGGCTGTGAATGTATATGAAATGTTCAGAATCAGCAAATCCATAGACACAGAAAGCAGATTTATGGTTGTCAGGGCGTGCAGGGGTAAGGGACAGAGAGTGACTACTCATGCTTACATGGTTTTCCTTTGGTACGTTTAGAATGCTCCGAAACTTGATACCGGCGATGGTTGCTCAACATCAGAAGTGTTATGGTTTGTGTCTAGACGTCCCCCCAAAGCCTCATGTGGTCATAGGCTATTTTGAAGGTGGCTGAATCTAGAATGCGTGATTGATTCATGGCTGATCTGGGCTCAAGGGAACTAGGATTAAGGGTGTAAGTACTACCCCACCACCATCACCACCACCACATAGTGGGGACAAAACAAAAAAGACAGAAAGACACCGTTAAGTTTCCTTGTTGCTTTTGCTACTTTGTGTGCACCACGTTGTTTCTGTTCTGAAGACAGAGAAGAGAGGATGCAGAGACAAGAGTACACCCTTCCGGTAACCAGCCTCTTCCAACCAAGCTGCACCTCCAAACAGCAAGTCAGCCATGGAGCCATCAATGTACCGTTGAGTACGGTGCCCCATGATCCAATCACCTCACAAGAGCCCACCTCCGAACCCCTGTGCCTTTGAGGGAACATTCCAGATCTAAGCCATAACAGCCTATTTTTACAGCATACCAAAAAATATGACTATGAAAGAAAAGGATAAAGCCATACATAATGAAGTTCCAGGGAAAGAGTTCTTAATAGAAAGGAGATATTTCTCTTCGTATAGGTTTACGAGTTGAAGCAGAGGGCCAGAACAGAAGGCAAAAGAGTTTGACAGATACTTCCTCCTTGACTGAACTTTGGTCAGGATCTTTTGAGCTCTCTTCTGCCTTGGCCTTACCTGGATGAGCACAGTTTAAACAAAGAATGGGCATGATTGGTCTGATATCCCAGGTGATATTAAGTGACCAGTGGGTAGGTAGTGTGCATGGTATGGTTCTACTGGGCAAAGGAATGATTCACTGAGCTGGGCCGGATGGAGCTGGATAGAGAGAGAGTTCACCACACTCTGTTTCTGCAGAGAGAATCCCCTCCTCCCCTGAAATTCGCATCCTTCATCTTCTCTTAGCAAGGCACCCATGAAGTCAGTTGAGCAGGACTCTTCCTACCCTTAACACTGCATAAAGCTCCTCTTAGTAATTTTAAGTCCTCTGGCCACCTCTCCACTTTGCCCACACATCCCAGATGTCTTTTGTATTTAGAATTGAGTTCAACTTCTCTCTATTGCAATAGTTTGAGTAAAGTTGCTCTGGCCATTTTAACAAGTCAGAATCAGCACCCCCCCCTTATTCTCTTATGAGCACAGGGCTTTTTATTGAGAACATCTCCAACCCCTTTTTTTTTATTTTCTGTTTTGAGAAAAGTTTCTTCCTAAGTTGTTAAATTGCCCAGGCTGGGCTCAAACTTGTTATCCTCCTGCATGAGCCTACCAGAGTTCTAGAGTTAGAGGCATGTGCTACCATGCCTAGTTTAGAATAATTTCTCTTTAGCAGATGAGAGGACAACGAGAAGGAAAGAACTCAGAAGGAATACCGAGGAGAGAGAGGGCTCTGAGCTTGGGTAGAGGGATACGTTTCACAGGGGAAAAAGGCAAGGAAGATAATGAAAAAACAACCATATAGCTAAGTAAGCAAAAAGGTTAAGTGAATTCTGACTTAATAATACTTTTGTCCTTCTAGAAAAAAGAGGAAGCTCGCTACAGTGAACCCCCTTATTTTGTGACATACATTCTAAGGCTCCCAGCAGATGCCTCAAATCCTGGACAATTCTGAACAATACAGATACTGGGTCTCTTCCCAGACATACAAGGGGAAACATTCTTATGACATCTCTGGAAAAGCCAAATTGCCAGCACACCTACTCTTGCTCTTCAGAGCCACTATGAAATAGAATAAGGGGTCCTTGGACACAATCACTGTGATATTATGACACTTGGTTTGATAACCGAGATACCTACTAAGTGACTAGTAGCAGACAGCATGGATACTGTGAACAAAGAGATGATTTACACTCAAGGCAGGACGGAGCCAGAGAGCAGGAGATTTCTTCATCCAACTTCAAACTTTTAAGTTGTTTATATCTGGAGCTTTCCATTTCCAGAAAGCAAAGCCACATAATGCCATTTCACGCAGGTATTAGTATCACTTCGAATAGGTTTTTGTGGATGTATTGCTTTGGGAACTGCCGGATCAAACAAAATTAACAGATTTACCATTTTATTTCAAATACTTTAGATATTAATGTAAACTCCAAGTCTGGGAGAGGGAATCAAGCATTCAACAGTAGCCAAATTCATTTGCTTTCAGAACTCAGATGCTGGGTCATACAAAAATACCTGTGCTTCTCATACCAAAGCCAAGAAACCAGTCTCACCGGCAAGTGGCTGTTTTGTAAAATCAATGGATTAAGTATCAGGAATGAGACAGGGAAAGCCCCAAAGACATGTACAAAGGTCAAGTGACATTTTCTGTTGCAAAGATCCTTTGCTTTCATTAGATTCTCAAAGGCTATCGGGATTTCCAATCATTCCTGACAACTTCACAGGGGTAAAGAATAATTGGGAGATGGGCAGAGAGAGCCCTCTGAGGTTGTGTTGCAAGGGTTCTAGCTATTGTCTACCTGGCAAACTTCCCCCAGCTCCCCAAACTTCTCCCAACAGTGATTACACAACCCGTGGGAACAGTGAGGGCTGGCATCTCCAAGGACTGTCCTGGGGTTCCTCTTAAAATGGTTTTCACAACTTCATCTACGCAAGTCAAACAATTGGGTCTAAAATCATTACTGACAACAACAGAAGATATCATGGAAGCTGTCCATTGCCGAAACAAGGACCTCAGCTCAGGTTCCTTATAAGGTCTCTTTCTACCCACACTGCAGGCTGTAGAGGTAAGAGAATAATAAGAAAAAAGAATACTGCTCATCCTCCAAAGTTGCTTTTCAGCAAAACTTCTCCGTCCTGGTGCCATGGTCTGCTTAGTGTGTCATTTTTATAGACACACACCCAGAAGTGTAAACATCTTATTAATGAAGAGTAATTATGTACTCACCAATAAAGCATGTAATAACATATATGGGAATTTACAAAGAAGCGCTAACACCTTCTTCCCCTGCAAAAGTACACTGTGTTCCCTCTCCTAGCAGATTTTGTTTATAAAGAGGACATTTTTGCTCAGTGGAGTCTCTCCAGCTTTGTATGAGGCTGGGTTGCTCGATCCTGGAACCCTGTTAGGGGTCACCCTGTTAGCTGTGGGGCCAGCTCATTATGCCTGATGATACTGCGGCTCAAAACCAAAGGGTTTCTCTAATTAGCCAGCACAGGCTGATCCTGTTAGCCGTGAACACATCAAAAGACTGCTCAACAGGAGGATTTGTCACACTTTCACGATCGAAGAGACATCAGATATGATGCTGATAGTTTTAATGGACTTGATTAAACAGGTTTGAGACTTTCATCTTGGCATGCCCCTACTGCCAACCAGAGAACTTGGTAAAAATGAGTGAGACAAGGAATAAGCAGTTACATTTGATATACCAGAAGGCACTGGTTGAAATCACTCCTGATCATAAGCATGAAGCTGATTAGCATTTGTATAATGCTTAACAAGACAGTTACAAAGGGAAACAGTGCGTGAATATTTCTTAACTCTTGCCTTAGTAATATCCTCCAACTTAACATTCCTATAGGCTCAAGTCCCCCCAAACTTACCCATTTCGTACCAGGCCAGAATTACGTCTATCATTTAGTCATACTCTCAAGACAAGAAGAAATTCTTTGCCTAATTTACATATACATATTTTTGCTCGAAATATGTAATTTTGTGGCTGAATTTAATCACTCGATCTACCTTTATGCATAAATATCCACAGACAATTGTAATGCAAACAAACTCTTACAATCATGACCCAATTCTTGAAATCTGGTCCAGGAGCACTCTGGATTTATATGCTGCCAGAGAGTTCTCTCATCTCGGAGGGACATTCACGCAGTTACCCTGGGACTCCATTAGACCCGACCAGCTGGGCATTTGTACAGGGACCAGTGCTGAGCACAACACAGAAGAAGCTGGAGTGCTTCAATGTCAGTAAGACCGAATAAAAGGGCCACAGTTGTCTGCAAGCCTGGATCTAGTGCCATGGCCTCAGGTTGAGACAGAGCTCCTCCCCCACCGAGTGCCTCAGAATTCCGACAGCTTCTGCCTAGGGAACTGGCAGTACTCATACACCAGGCCAATCAGTAGTTAGATTAGTTAGAAAGAAGAGGTTTCTCTTTATGAGAAACCAAATAGCACCACCCACAAAAGGCAAGCTGGCATATCGCCATGACTACAACTATGTACTTTTAAGGTAGATCAGTATGTCATATAGAGAGTCTTACATCCGATGCTATGGTGAAATCACAAGGCTTACAACAAATTCATAGACTAGATAGGAGTCCCTTACCATCTACCATTGCAACTTTGGGCAAGCTAATTAAGTGTTCAGCTTTTTAATAAATTGAGAGGAGGCTGTGCTGACTAATCGCAAAGGCAACATGAAGTTGTGACATCACAGACCATATTCTTTGTGTCTTTATTAGGGAGCTGTATTCATGTAATAGGACCCTGGGTCATTGAAAGGCTTTCTTCTTCCTCCACTATCTGTAATTCTTAAACTGTTCTCCAGCCCTTTCTTTAGTCCTAATTTGGTATTCTAAGGAATGACACTTAATTCACTCATATGTTGAAGAAAGCATTGCTGAAGACATGGGGAATTAGTCAGGTACAGTATATATCATTTACAAAATGTTGCCTGTATCTCAGTGAGCTGCTGAATAATGAGTTTCTATTTAAATGATGATAAACTGCGGAACAGTTTCAGACTTAGCTTAGTAGTGGAGGTTAAATGCTTTCAATCTCTTTTGATTTGTGACTTTACTGTAATCACATGTATAATTTAGTAACTTTATTGACAGACAATTTTCCTCTATATTTCTCCATATTTTTGTTGCTTTGTAACAATAGTAACAAAGGGCCCACAACAAAATCAATTTTCTAGATTAACGTTGGAAGCCCCTGGTTTCACTTTTGAAAAAATCCATCAATCTAAAATTGTAGTAAATTGTCCATTAAGATATTTAAAAGCTAGAGGAGTTTAAACTTTCCCATAGTGGTACCATTTTAAAATTCTACCTTTGGTTTACGTAACTTGTCTAAAATTGCATGAAAAATTGTTTTTATTTATAATCTAATGGGGAAGTTTCACTTATCACTGGTGCTATGACAAATACATATTTTTGTGTCCAGTGCATTCTATGGAGTGGCTCTCTTCTAAGCCAACAGAGTGTCATGAAGTATCATTAAAATCCTCCAGGCTACAAAGACTCTGAATTATCATTCTCAAATTGTTGTTCTAGGTATTCACAAAGGAAGCTGATAGCTAAAAGTCATACGTACAGAATGTGTATGGAACCAAGGAACACGCACACAAGCTAGACAAGTACTCCACCCAGCTACATCCCCAGACCACTGTTTTTAATTTAGGAAAGAAAGTCTCTTTACTCTTTGGACCTCCATATGAACATTATTTGTCAGAAACTGCAGACAATTGGTTATACAAAGTGCAACAATGCAAAGACTTCCATAAATTTGTTGGCAGTGAGAAGATGGACTTTATGTATGTATGTATGTATGTATGTATGCATGCATTTCTTTATTCATTCGGGACAGGGTCTTGCTAGGCAGTCCAGCCTGGCCTCGAACTCACTATATAGCCCAGGCTGGCTTTAAACTCATGGCCATCCTCCTGCATTCTTGGCATTCCAAGAGCTGGGAATACAGGCGTGCACCATCACTCCATTCTGTGGACTTTAGAAGGTGCTACAAAAGTGGTCATGGATTTGCATAAAGCAAAGCCCCCCATTCCTCTGTCTGCCTGCCTGCATCTTCCATAGGAGACTTAAATGGCTTCTACCAAAATAAAAATAGAAGACAGTTGCCTTGGCTTGCCCTTCTTCACAACTTTTAAGGATGACCACTGTCATGTGTCACTTGCTCACTAAAGCAGGCTTTCACAGAGTGCCTATTAGGTTTATTTTGCTAATGTGAAGCCTTGCCATTTCCTTTTTTTTTTTTTTCTGGGAATTGAACTAAGGGCCTCACATTTTCCAGGCAGGACTGAGCTACATCTCCAGCCCACCATTTCCTTTATAAGAAAAAGTTCACTGACTTCATCTTGGTCCTCCCCACTTAAATTGGCCACTGGAATCCAGGGGTCCTCCTGTTGGCCAAGGATCTTTCTTCTCATTGTGTTCAGGTTGACTTGCTGATGATAACAGAAATATCCAATGATGGCTATTTCAGGAACAGGCCAGCCCTCTGGCCAGGGAGTAATGGTCTATACAAGTAAGGCTACTTTCAGAATCACGAACATATTTATGTATTTTTTTTTCTCCTTTGGATTTGCTTAATTTAAAATCCAATTCTGCTCATAAGTATTTTTGACAAGGTGCACAATAGATCTATTTTTCTCATTTCAAAACAAACAAGACATTATTATGAAGGTAAGTCAAAAAAGACTGCAAGCAGAACCTTTTATTTGGTTACTAATCTAATAAGAATTTTGAAACATTTTTCTGCGTCACATTCACACAATTTGAATTCAGCGTGCAGTCAAATGTTTATTATAAAACACTTAAGTGTTTTCAATCCAATGATTCTCTGAAACCTTTGATGATCCATTTTTAATTTTTACTTTGAGACAAAGTCTCACTAAGTCACCAAGTTGCTCAAGCTTGGCTGGAACTCTCAATCCTGGTGCCTCAGCCTCCCGGAGTGCTGGGATGACAGGTCCGTGCCACGACACCTAGCGTCTAATTTCCTTTTTACTTTTCATTTCATATTGGTCTTTTTCCCCAGTTTTGAGAGTTTTGTTTCCTACCTTTGAATTTAATTTAGATTATTAATTAATTTAAATTTCTCCACAGCAGCATTCCAGGTTTTCATCAGCTGGGAAACCAAAGCAAAGGATGGATTTGCAAGCACCAGTAAGGTGTGCGTCAGAGGTACAGGGGCTGCTTCAGAGACAACTTTTAAAAGCTTCTGTGGCTTCAGTCTAGGAAAAAGTGAAAGCCAGGCCACTGTGTTCCAGAAGCAAGGCTCTAATTCTTTAACAGTGGGGAAACTGGGGCAGAGACCCAACCATTCCAATACAACTTCAAGGGCTCAGTATCTGTGCTTCCTCTACCTCAAGCCACAGCAACATCTTGTTTTGGCGAATGTTTTGTCTCCTTGCTGGGGAAAGAACCCACGGTGTCCTGCATACTAGGTGCGTATCGCAGCACCGAGGGACAGCCTGTGGTCCTCAGCAATTTTTCACTCACTTTTTAACATAAAGGACAACCTTAACATAAGTTGCAGTTTATTCTGCTGGTGTTTTTGTGGTGCTGGTGATTGAACCCATGTCTTGACACTACATCGCTAGCCCATTTTTATTTTTTATTTTGAGACAGGATCTCACTAAGCCTCTAAGTTGTCCAGGCTGGACTCCAAATTAGAAACTTCCCTCCTTACCTTCCCAGAGTGCTAGGACTACATCTGAGTTCTACTTTGCAGTTTAAACACAGAAAGTTTCAGTATCTGTGAGTGGGCTCTTCTGCAGTTATTTTGAGCCATTTTAAGCCTTGCCCCTTTATATGGATATGGGTATAATCTCAATGAAATGGGTATTGCTTCCTAACTCTGCACAGAGTAAGATATAAAGATGAAACAATTCCCTGCACATCTGTAATCTTAGCACTGGGGGAGGCTGAAGCAGGAGGATGGCAAGTTCAGGCCCAGCCCAGGCAACTTAGCAACTTAACAAGGTTGTGTCTCCAAAAAAAATAAAAATAATAAATAAAATAAAAGGGCAAAGGCCTTAGGGAGGGAGGGAGACGGGGAGGGAGAGAGAGGAAATGAAAGAGAAAGAAAGGAGGAGGAAAAAGTAAGGATTTAACCGCTCCTTAGTAAGGAATAATGTGACCAAACTTCAGGTCATTAGCATTTATCACAATAGCTTCTATATGACCCAATTCAGGAGACGCAGTCATCTAAGACAATAACCCTGAGATACTCTCATCCCTATTTAAGTGTTTCTTGGATGGCTTGAATGCTGTTAGTTTATTATTCAGAATCACAGTAGGGTGCATTAAGTATTTATAAGCATTTTCATAACATACTGAATCCAATTTATCACTCATAAATAGGAAGATTGGACTTTTAGAAATATGCTTTATTGCTATTAGCAATGTCTTCATTTTAGATATCACAGGCGGTCCTAAGGTTTTTCTCTCTTTGGATCAATTATAGTTTTCCTCTGTTTGGTTACAGAGATAGAATCCACTCAGATCCGGCGGCTTTGCCATTCCAACATTTGATGCTGTCTTCCAAAAGCACCTGTGCTCATACCATCTTTGTGACTAGCAAATGGCCTGGCAAATAGCAGGTGCTTTATAAATCCTCATGGAACAGAATAGATCCACATCTCCCTGCTAGATCACATTATCTCCTCAGAAGAGCAGTGCGATTCAAATTTCTCCGTATGCTATCTCTTTGACCAGCCGGCTGATGCTAGTTTCCAATGCCCAGTGGATTTCTGACAACCCAGCAGAGTTAATCTAGTACACTCAGCAGGGGGCTGATTGGACTTTTGGTGGAGGGTGCTGGGAATGGAACCCAGGATCTCATGCATGCTACACAAGTGCTCCGCCATTGAGCCACACACCCAAGCCTTTGCTCAGCTCTTATGCCAAGCCCTCTGTCTTCCCACAGTGTAAGAGATGTCGATGCCACCCACCTGTAAGTTGAGCCCGTGAAACAAGGCACTTACTGTCAATGCACCACCCCTTGGATCCAACTCCCTTTCAACCAACAGCCTGGACTATTTCACAAGATCAGTGACACAGTGCTTATACGATGCTTTAGATCCTCCCTGGTGGCCGACTCCTCCATCACTCCAGTACCGAGGCTTCTGCACAACTCACTGCATCCACAGGACACATGTGCCCACTTGAGTCTGAATTACAACTCCTTCTCTGGCACGGCATTGGTCTGGGCCTTATGAATTTATGCTTTCTGAATTCTAGATTTCCTGATACCATATTTGTTGATCACATGTCTTAAAGACAGGATAAATGGAAGTGTACACTTCTGCAACAGTCTCTAACAAGTCACTCTTCTCCAGTTCAGGCCTATAATGGAAGCCAAGAGTTCTTTTCTAATTTATTGACAACACTGGGAAATGGTAATCATAATGCAGTTGTACTTCATCTATACCAAACTAAAGAAGACACAGATCCAGGGTAGGTGGTACACACCTATAATCCCAGCTACTCCAGAAGCTAAGGCAGGAAGATCTCAAATTCAAGGCCAGCCTGGGCAATTTAAAGAGACCCCGTCTCAAAATAAAAAATAAAAAGAGGCAGTGGTAGAGTTTAGTTCTCCCTAATATCAATCTCAAGAACAAAAGGAGAATGGGGAGGAGGAAGAGGAGGAGAAGGAGAAAGAGAAAGAGGGGAAGAGAAGGAAGAGGTATCTACAGAAAGTTAACACACACATTTCTCTATTGCTGGATCCCAAAGCTCTTGACAACTGTCACATGGGCAGAGAACGGAGGCAAACAATAGAAATATTTTACAGCTGTGGTTCTGAGGATGGAAATTTATCATAAAATCTAGTTATGTCCTTACTTTGTGTATATTATTGTATATAACCCAAACTTCAGAGCTGTCAAAACAAACATAAATGATGAGGAAGACTGACAGGTACAAAGCCAAACCAAAGAAAAATAACCCATTTCTTAAGGACAGGAATTTTCAGCTCAATTAAACCTCCTTGCTCTCTAAATAGCTCGATGCGATGGTCCAGAGAACCATGTAGAAAAACCTTGAATGTAACAAAGTAATGTCTAAAGGGCTTAGCAATTTTTCCACTGGGTTTGTTTCCACTATTCTGTTTGAATTTCTATTAATTGGAATCGATGACAACTACATGCAACATGCCATGTAGTACAGCGATAACTTGTTCAGAACATAACAAGTATCAGTTTTTTTCAGCTTTAATTGAGTTTATTGGTACATTTTAGGGATACAGTACAGTTACATTCATTGTTGGGATCTAGTATCTAGT
>NW_022900951.1:5202014-5214945 GCF_012274545.1 Fukomys damarensis
TGAGTTTATTGGTACATTTTAGGGATACAGTACAGTTACATTCATTGTTGGGATCTAGTACCTCTACGTGACAAGTCTTGAATAAGTATCAGATTTTAAAGATTAACCCCAATAATGACCTGAGATCAAAGGATGCTTGCTATCATCTACCCTTAGTTTAGTGACTCCAGGCTGATGAGTGCCTCAGAATCTTCAAGAGGGGAGGGACAGGTATAGTGTCACTTCACTAACTAAATCTCTAGTCACTCTCTTGAGTAGAGAGAGAGCAGACTTTTTTTTTTAGGACTGTTTAACTAAATGTCATTCTGTTTATCAAGACAGAATAATCTGGCAGGCATTTCTAGCCATATGGGGCTTTTGAAAATATATAAGAAACATCTGATTATATGTTTAGCTGAATATTATTAAAATGTATGCAAACCCTAGGGAGAGCTTTTGGCTTCAGTTCCCAAAAATCCTCCTATGAAGCATCCTATCTGATATGTTATGGTGAGAATGAAATGATTCCAATATACATAAGGAAGCCCCTTAAGGGAACCAAACCAGTGCTCACTGACTTGATTCCATGCAGAACTGTAACTGTAAATATCCGCAATCATTTATTTTGACTATAAAGACAATATAATAACATAAAACCCATCATTCTGAAAGTAGTAGAGTCAATACAAAAATGAAGGTATTTCATCCTACTTATGAAAGATAAATATATTTTTCAAGCTCAGTGATTACTGAACAGCTGGGGTCCTCTAAACACTGTCATTGCCTTCAATTACAATTTCATGCCCAGTATCAAAAAGAGAAAAGTTTGCTTTTAAGAAATAGACTTTAGAAATGATTGACCATATAAAGCTTGGGAGGTCAAGGGCACTCTTATTTCCTCTATACTTGCAAGTTTAATTAAATATTTACTAAAACCAATTAAACTTAAGTGTAAACTTCAAGTCAGTGAGTAAAGCTCCAAGAAGAGCACTCCAGAGTAGGTTTAATAGGATGTAAGATTGCTTTTATGTGAGAGATATTATAGATAGAACTCCTGAGGAATGAGAAATAAAACTTATGTTTTTAGAACTCTCTCTAAGAAGTATGGAGAATAACTCCATGGTAAAGCACTTGTCTAGCATGCACGAGGCCCTGGGTTCTGGGTTCGATCCCCAGTACTGAAAAAAAGTCTACCAGAAAATTGAAATTCAGATTCTCAAAATACCAAGTTTCAGGGAAAGTGATATTTAGATAGCACAGGACACAGTAGCTAAAAAGAGCAATGCTTATGTTTTATTTAAAGTAGAATTTTCCCAACATGAAGCCAGCAACTCAAGTCCTCAAGTAAAACATATAGAATATTTCTATGCCTGGGGGAGAAGAATGACAGCTCATTTATTCATTCCCTTTTTCAATTTATCCAATAGTTTTTCAAATTTTATTATGTGTTGTTGGGTATGTGTTACAGGGTAACAATGCAAAACCTATTTCTCTAAACTCAAAAGATTGACAAAATTTTGTTGATAACTCAAAGGATATAGTGGTTAGGGTAAAAGAAAAACAAACTTATTAAAAATAATAGTGGCAAGGCCAGGGATTTAGTTCAGTAGCACTGTGCCTGTCTCACAAGTGCAATGTCCTGAGTTCAATCCCCAGTATCAAAAAAAAAAAAAAAAAAAAAAAAATGCCAGTGGTGAGTGGGACCCATAGGAAAGAAAGACAAATTATAGTCTAGAGAGAGAGAGGATTTAATAGTAAGAGAAACTATTTGAGACTATATTGGAAAGATAAGGACAAGGAGGTACTGTAGCAGAAAACGGGACAGAGGCATTTTAGTCTGATGTCAGGCAGGGCTGTGCTGTACCCAGAAAGAATGAATATTCCAAGACTCCAGAGGCCACTAGCTCCTGCCCAGTAACCAGAATTTAAACAACTTCCCTGAAAACTAACCTTTCAACAACTTTGTCCATTGGACCCCATTTTTCTGTGACCTTCAAATCTTTTTTGCAAAAACATTTCAATTTCTCTTACTGTAAGCTATACAGAGATCTAAGAGGAAATTGAAGCATAGCAAAGCTGATAGTTACTCAGCACCTATAAATTATAGAGTTGGAAATGTTGCTAATTAAAGTGTTTTATTCCTTTGGAAATCACAGTATTTTGATGGGTGTACGCTTTTCTCATAGGATGAAAATTTTCAGCTTGTCCTTTCCTTTCCATTGTATAAACTGTGAATCAGAGCATCTTTTCCATGCCTTAGCAAATACTCATACTGTTTTCTAAGTTTAGGTTAGTGTCAACCTGGAATGTCCTCCAAAGATCCATGTGTTAAAGGCTTTACCTTCTCCTTGGGGTTATTGGGAACGGTGTGATACCTTTAAAGGTCAGTCCTAATGGGAGGTTTTAGGTCATTGGGGGATGCTCCCAAAGAGGAACCTCGGTCTCTTCTGTCTCTTTTCACTTCCTGGGCATGAGGTGAGCAACTCTGCTCTACCACACATTCCTGCTGCCACAGGCTCCAAAGTGGTGGTGGTGGGGTCTATCTGATCGTGAATTGGAAGTTCCAAAACTATGAGTCAAAGGAAATCTTTTCTCTATTAAATTTATTGACTCAGCTCTTAGCTCTGAAAAGCTGACTGGCACAATGACTTTCCAAAATTGCACCCTTTGTGCTGAAATGTCATGACATTTCTGAGAGCTCCTTCAGTGTGAAGGTTTCTGCTGGTATCACTTCCGGGGTATCGTCATCCTTTCCATGACTACCATGCTCTCCACTTTTGTCGATAAGTTGCCTTTATCAGTTTTATTTGCCTGCATAGTGACAGATTTTCAAGTGATGGCAAGATTCCCATAGTCAACTCTTGTTTGTACAAGTCGGTTTCTGCGCGATTCAAATTTTGCTTCCAGCTTTTTCACTTTCGGTTATTTGTTGCACTGCTGTCTTTGTCACCCGATTCACTTTCTGAGGCTCTCATTTTTGTTAAGTGACATGTGTGTTTCTCGTGGTAGGTAAGGAGGCGACACAATGACTGCTTTCTGTACACAAAGTGATCTAGGAACATAATCACATTAATGTTTTTAAATGTTGTATTGTGTGGCTCAAAAACTTAGCAGTAACAATGAAGTCATACTTTATGAAGTCAACTTTATGAAGTCGACAATGAAGTCATACTTTATGCAGTGAAGTCAACCCACCATTGTACCTGGGATTTGAACTATGGAGTAGGGACACTGGTGTAATTTGACTTAAACTGTGATTACAGAAATTCAGGAATATCAAAGTGTTACAAAGCAAGGTCTGCCTGTATATCTTTGTGTGTGCAAAATAATTTATTGCCCTATCTGCCAACTCTATTATTAAAACTATTTTTGGAAGTGGAAACTGAGGCAGGTAGTAAATCCACTGCTCACCAGGAGTGGTGGTGGGATTTATATCCAGTTGGCTCTAGAATCTAAGAGACTAACTTCACCAACATGCTGCATTTCTAGGTAAAAAGAACTCCTTGCTCCTCAGTTGACCCAATGGCTTACATTTTTTTTTTTTTTTTTGCTTTAAAATCTTCTTTCTTAAGTATTTACATAACAATCTGAAGGGTATTTTCCTTTAAAATTTCTTGGGGAAAATGACATGGTAAGAAACTGAGAGTTGCATATTCAGAGTTATGAACAGGATTTTACAAAAATAAAGCTTTCATAATATTCCAAGGCAGCCAGCCTAGTTATACCAGCCAAAATGTATCTGCAATTTAACAGTGCTTCTTTCTTTGTGACACTTTTAGCACACTCCTAAACCTCTTGTTTTTCCTTCCCCGAGTATCTACTAGTCAGACACTACTGAACAAATACACACTCAGCTCTTGTTCTGTGACATCGTCTGTGCTGATTTCCTGCCTGGAAAGCATGGGTTATTTCCTTATTTTTGTCTGTGTGTAATATATATATATTTTTATTTTATTTTATTTATTTATTTATTTGTTTGTTTTGGTACCAGGGATTGAACTCAGGTCCTTGCGCTTGCAAGGCAGGCCACCGAACCACTGAGCTAAATCCCTGGCCCTGTGTAATATTTAATCAAGGTACATTACAACATAATTCCTTGATAATAAGGCATCATCTGCACAAATCTGTTTTTTCAATGATAAATACAAGGGTGTGCATCTGTAAAAGTAGTTTTTTATTCCATGCTTATCTTCCTTGGTGTATGGCCCTAGAACACGGTGACTCTGCCAATGTACATAATACAAACATACATCAAAAATAGGATTGGTAGGAGAAACAGACTTCTCATTAAATCTGAATTATTTTTTCATGGGACATACATGTAAAAAGTTACCTGTTTTTTATCTGAAAAGTTCAGCTTGATCTAAGCATCCTATATTTTTATTTGCTGAATCTGGCAATGATAGCCATAAGTGAGGATTGTACATGTTGAAAAAGAGCCAGAATTAGATGAGAATGAATCAACATTTATTTTTATTCTTGAAAAGTATAACAACATACAAATAGGATACAAGTCAATGATACTACCCATTGCCACTCAAGGAAAACTTGGGTGGAAAATCCCCTTGATCAAAGCAAACCTTTGATCACATGCAAAATGAAAGGCTTGCTTGCATACGGAAGACATATGTTAAATGTATACGGTAGAGTCAAGCGTGGGAAACGTATTCCGCTTGGAAAGTTCTTCCAAAGTCATAATTATAGCATCTAAGATCTCCCACAAATAATTAATCCAGCTTGGCACAGACTAACCAACACCAGCAAACAGAGTACAATATACTATGACCAGCAAATATTTTATGTAATAAGGCTGTCAGTAGCAATAATTTAAACTTTGTGTTCCAGCAATTCATTGTAACGTGGAAAGCAGCCATGTAGTTACACAACAACTTTAAAAGAACTAGATGGGACTGTGTTCCAGTAAAACTTTATTTACAAAAACAAAAAGTGTGTCATCTTTGACCAGCAGACTATACTTTACAACCTTTCACCCAAGAAGAATTTATTGCTGTTTCCTCATGTGACTTTGTTCTCAGAAGGAAAATAAACAATTGAAAGAATAAATGCTGTCAGTCTTCCTAATAGAACACCGAGGAAATTTAAAAGGCTTAGCATGATAAGTGAGATTACAATTATTCAGATTCTCCATTTTAGACTGGATAAAGAAGATGTGGTTTTTCTATAAAATGAAATACTACTCAGCCATAAAGAATGAGAAATTAGGGTCATTCATAGGAAAAATGGATACATATTGAGGATATACTGCTAAGTGAAATAAATAAGTCACACATGTGTGAATACCAAATAGTTTCTCTGGTGTGAAAAACTGTAATAGTACATAAGATCCTAATGATATAATTGACAATGTGAAATAGGAAGGAAAGGGCTAAAGGTGTAGGGAAAGTGGGAAGGGTGGGGGAAAGGTAATAAGGGAAAAGAAAAAATATGAGAAAATGAAAAAATGGAAATAAAGTGTTTGTAAATGGGGAGGAGAGGAGGGGGTGAAGGAAGGGCAGGGACAAGGGGAAAAAATGAGAATCAAGACCTGTCATGTAAAGGTGCAAGATCCCAATAATGAATGTAACTGTACTGTATCCCTAAAATGTACCAATAAACTCAATGAGAGAAAAAAAAAAACACACACACACAAATTCTCCATTTTAAGTGCAGTTAAGAAAAGATAGTTATCTTATGAATAATAGCAACTGGCTTGTTAAGTAAGAGTTAAATTCAAATGGTCAAAAAGAATAACAGTCCTGCTTATATGTTGGGTTAATCCTATATATAATATCCTCTTCTTTTCAAAGCTTACAGTAATGACATTAAGTCAATGTATTTTGTTTGTTTGTTTTTTCATACTGGGGATTCAACTCAGGACCTTGCACTGGAGAAGCAGGCAGGGAACCACTGAGCTAAATCCCTGGCCATTAAGTCAATGTACTTAACATTAAGTTAAGAGTATTATTTTTAAAAATTGAGTGAGAAAAGCCACTTTACACATTTACTACCATGTAAATAATTATTTTCATAGGGTCTCAATATACAGTCCAATAGTGTCATTAATGAGCAATAAAAACACCTTCAAACAGCTAAATCAGTAATCCTGACTTTATTAAATGCCACTGAAAAGTGTCTGGATTTACCGATTTTTCGCATGGCTTTAGATTAAAACTAGCAGAACTAAAAATTTTTATGTGATTTCTTTTGGATGTGATACATTATTCATAACAATGGAAAACTACTTTACCAAACAAAATGATGCTGCTTTTGCTTAAATTACAGTCAATCCCACCTTATTTTATCTTATGAAATGTTTAATACACTATCTCCCATTAATCACTTAAAATTAGATGCAGGCTGCTAGGCTGATTAATTTTCAGTTTTATATTCTTTCTGTTTTCATTCAATAAAGAGGAGAAGTAAGATTATGATGCCTAACAGAATTAAAAGAATTATATCTTAACTCATATAGATGTCTCCTAATTATTCCTAAAGGCCCAATAATTGTACTTGTATTTACCAAAAGATTATGCCATTTATCATATCCCTCATTAATGAGAACTTGCAATCATACATAACACATTCAGTTGCATTGCTGCAAATTAAATAACGAAAAAGAGCATATAGCTTTATTCTTGTTTGTATAACCTATAATAAAAATGGATAGATTCATTATATTAGCTCTTGATTGCATTGGATAATCAGTCTTACAGATGCCTGCTGTAATTTTTTATTCACTAGGTGAATGATGTTCTCCGAAGCACATACTAACTCATTTATTTGAATTGAATTATGTAGCCAGTTTTGACAGAAAGGAATTCTGATAACTATGAAGAGAAGTGATTTGCTAATTAGATTAGAGGGTGGAATTTTCCTACATAGTAAAAAAGCTTTACACAACAGTGGTCTTGACAAAAACCTACCTAAGGCAAAACTTTGTTTTTAAATACAGTATTGGGAAAGGTATACTGTAATTCAACAATATTTAGAGTCTTCTCCATCCTGGGTTTATTGGCTTAAAGGAGTGCCAACTGAGGTAGAAAATAACAGCTAAAATTAGTAATCATTTGATAGCTCTGTGGTGGTTATTTTTAGTGTAATGAGAATTTGAGAAAGTGAAGAAATACAGCGATGGGTAATACATTCTTTTAAAAATCAGTATTTCCATTTCATTTCAATACTGAGGATGGAGCCAAGAGTCTCTCTGGCTTGCTAGACAAGTGCTTTTACCATGGAGCCACACTACCATGCCGTGCAGATGTTTCCTTTCACAGAACTGAGGGAGGGCTCTGTAGTGACTGTCACTGGGGAGCCAGAAAGAGGTGGCCGGCCTCCTCAGGAGACTTCCCAGTGTGGCAGGATTTCTTTTGTTATTGTTGTTGTTGGTGCTGGGGATGAAACCCAGGGCCTTGTGCATGCTAGGCAAATGCTTTGTCACTGAGCCATACCCCCGCACTCAGAGGGGCAGTTTTTGGTTATCATAACAGGGAAGTACTACTGACACCTAGTGGGTACAGGCCAGGGATGCTGCCAAACATCCTCCAGTGCACAAGACAGTCTTATCCCCCTACAAAAGGAATGATCCTCTTCTACCCCATGTCCATGGTACCAAAGTTGGTCAGAGGTGAAGCTCAGTGGCATTGATAGAAGAGAAATATAACTCCCAACCTGCTAGATATCAGACATGCCAAGTTTGTGTCTCCCAAAACCCAAGCAGGAATTCCAAGGAGCAAGGGAGGTCAAGAGTAGAAAAAGTTAATTGAGAAATAGCTCCCAAAAGTCAGGAGGGGTCCCAAAAGAGGGTTGCTGCAGAGGTCACTTCTCTAAGATTGTTTTAAAGGGAAAAATCATGAGGGTGGGTACAAAATTATGAGGTGAGTACAAGATGGGTCAAACTGCAATCAACCAATAAGTTTACAAATACAGTCTCTTAACTAATATTGATCCAATATGGAAGCATGTCACATAACAAGGGTACATGGAAAGAACAAAGGCATTTTGGGAAGGGCTAGGTCAAGATGCTCCATCATCCACCTGGCTGGCTGATGACTGACTGGACTTCGCTGGAGCAGAGGATACCATTTACAGTGTCAGTCCAAGTCACTGCTTATCCCTTATGGAGACACGTAGGCCCGGTCACTGCATCTTTACGTTAAGGCCTGGTTCTTCTCCAGTCGTGCCTCCAGCCACAACTCTGATGTCTTTATTTTTCTGCTGACTTCCTTGAGAGTCCAGACCCTCTCTGACTGTACATTAATTTGTATCTAACTTAACTAGTGCCAGAGTTAGAAACCCTTACATACTACTATATAAATAAATCTAAAAGGACAAAATGGAGAGTTTCATTAATCTCTTTAAGAGCTTCATTAATATTTGTTGAAATAATAGAGACTAAGCCTGGGGGGTGGGTACTACTGCTAAGTTACATCCCCAACCCTTCTATTTTTTAAAGTTTATTTTGAGACAGGACTTCACTAAGTTTCCCCGGCTGGCCTGGACCTTGTGATCTTCTTGCCTCAGCCTGGAGAGGAGCTGCAGTTATAGGCATATGCTGCCACACTCAGCACATTTTAATAGATTTTATTTTAAAATTATCAATGCTTATGTCTTTGTGATGATTTAAATAATGTATATTATTTGTATTAACTAAGTATAACAATAAATGCAATGCTACTACAAGCTGAAGAGAATTTTTTAACTCTGAGAGACTTAGAGTTACCAAACTTTTTAAGTAAATATTTTAATAGTGTAGAGTTTTAGGGAAGTAAAATAAGTAATTAAAAACAAGGCTTTCAAGCATCACGGAACATTGCCTCAATTTAAAACTTTCTGAGGGAAACAAAATGCTAATTAAAATTCAAAGGAGAAAACATATGATGTAAGATTCTCCCCCACTAAAAAAGAACCTTTTCAGGGATTTAATTTATTACAATAGGTATAAAAAGGCTGTGGTCATAAGATGATGTTGGAAATTTTGAAAGCATGATATTAAGGCTTTGGGGGATATTTTTGCTTTAGTTTTTTCATTTATTTTTTTAAATTAAGTTTATTGGTACATTTTAGGTAAAAAGAACAGTTACATTCATCATTGAGATCTTGTACCTTTACATGATGGATCTTGGTTCTTATTTTTTCCCCATAACCCTGCCCTTCCTTCACCCCTTCCTCCCTTCCCTATTTACAAAATCTTTGTTTCCATTTTTTCCTTTTTTTATTTTGCTTTTTTTTTTAGAGCTGGGGATGGAACGCAGGGCCTCATGTGCACTAACCACGTGCTCTACTAATGAGATACACCCTAGCTCTACAGCTTAACTTTTCAAACAACTTTCATCAGTATATGTTTATGACATAAGAGTATATTCATCATGGGATGCTGCTACACATCCATACACCATCCTGAACCTTCACACTTCCCCTCCTCCTCCTCCGCCTCCATCTCCCCTCAACTCCAGGCCTCCTTTTCATTGCCACAAGGTCTGCCTTCCTGTCACAGTTCTGTTTTTGAATGGTCCCTAGACACATGGGCCGAGAGGAATTCCTTCCCTGTCTTCTGTGGCCCTAAAGTGTTTTAACCAGCAATTGTTCATTCCTGGATTGATAGCTATTTGTGATACTACAGGCTTTTGAATAATTCCCAAGTGAGGGAACTAAATAACATTGTGACGCAATGAAATTAAGGCAAAATGAAAAAAAAATGTTTTGTTGTCAAGTTTAAAAGAATTCTTCTGCAGAGAAGAGATTATGTAAAGACTTTACTGGATTTTTAAATTTAAATATTCATTGTGTGGCGAATTTAACATACTTATAATCCTCTTCTTCTGAGAAAGAAAAGGAGGCATTCATCTTTGACTATGACGGTTCCTTGCTTAGAGAAATTTAAGGGCTAAAAAGAAAAATTTATTTCAGTTTTTCTCAAGGGCAGCTGAAGAACGATAAAGAAGTGTAACACAAGATGGCAGTGTTGCTATCCTTGAGTTTCACAAAATAAAAACACCATGGTCAGGTAGAAAATACACACACACACACGCACACAAATACACACACACACACACACACACACAAAACAGCATTATCACCCTTTTTATGGGGAGAAAAGTTAGGTAGGAGGAGCTGAAAATCTGTACTGATGATAAGGCCCAGATGTTTAAACTGGAAAATCCTATAATTTGAATATGCAATTCATTTTCCTCATAGTTCACTTTAAAATAATTCACGATTATTAACTTTTTTCTATATTGAAGCAGTGTCACTTAGGTATATTATTTATATTAATAGAATTAGTTCTGACAAGGAGTAAAAAAAATGAAGAAAAAAAATGAACAATGAAATTGTCTATCAGCTAATTATGGGTTAATTCAAGTTTTTTTTCACTAAATAACAAATTATATAGCTTTACCTGAATCTAATAGTTCTTGTGTTGATGGCTAATACATATATGTAAATGACAGCATGTAGTCATCTATGTACTACATAAAAATCCATGTATCTATGCAAAACAACATTATGCTTTTGCTTACATATACATTCTAGAATTCACTGTGGAAATATTGTGTATACTGTGGTTAAAGTTAACATGAAAACATTTACATCTATGGAACCAGGAGGACCTGCTTCTCCCAAGTTGTGTGCACTTTACAGACTCGAAAAAAAAAATCTCAGTTGTTTTTTTCAGTCATATCCTCTCTAAAAACACATATAATTCCACCCACCTAGCTCTTAAGAACAAAACAGAGAGGCAAAGCACGGCATGGTGACAAGCACACGTATAATCCTAGCTACCTGGGAAGCTCAGGCAAGAGATTGTGATTTGGAGGCCAGACTGGGCAACTTAGTGAGATCCTGAATCTAACTAAAGCAAACCAGAGAGGTAGTATGAAATTACCTAATCTAGCATATACTGAATATAGTAGGTACTCATTAAACCAACAATAAAATGTTGGGTTAATTTAGTTATTATTTCTTGTCCACTAGGACTCTCTTCGAAATGGGGATATCGTGTATGAATCCTTCAATAAAAAGGCTGACTTCTCAGGAAATTAGGAATCTTCTAGATCCTCAACTTCCTCCTTCTATTACCAGCCTGTGCCCACTATATGGACTAGCGAGTTGTACCCTTTAGTATTCCTTCTCTTTTTTTGCCATTTTTATGCTCATTATCTCTAATTTTCACACATTATCAAGTATTAAATGAAAAGGAGCTATGGTTTTAGCACATGTGTGTCAATGCTGTTCAGTGTCTCCGTTAGCCTCCAGAAAAAACATAAATTTATATCTTATTTATGTTCTTATGCAATCACTTTTACTTTAATTAATTTATTTATTTATTATGTAAATTTCTTACTTTACAGTTCAAAACTTGGGGGTGTGAGTAGGACACTATGACTAAACCACAAGGCAAGTTTCCTTGGGATTCTGCTAAAGCCTTACCTGTTACAGTGGGCCACCCACTTGCTAATATTCTGTTTCTCCTGCACATTTTTTTCTTGTCAGAGGAAACACAAAAACCAGCAGCTTGCAGACAGTTTGAAGGTCACAGATCGTTGGTGTGCTCCAGCTACAAGCAATGTTTCCCCAGAAGTCCAAAGCCCAGCTCGGACACACATTTTCTCAGTTTCCCCAGAGGGAAACAACCTAGAATCCACTTGTTCTCCTACTCAACTTGTTTCTGGCTTCTCCATCCTGCTCAGGCTACGAATCTTCATCTTCTCACCATCCCTATGAGCACATTTTCAATTCTCTGGGACAGTGCTGGTCCTGGGTTTGAACTCCTTATTAATTTCAGGAATTCCAGATGAAGTTCCAGTAGGAATTTTAAGAAAGACATTGCTCTCTTGTAGTCATCATAATCATCTTCACCACCACCATCATCACCTCCATCATCATCACCCTTTCATGTTAAGTGTTTCCTCCTTGTAAATTTCTTCCCAATATCTGCCACCAGCTCTGGGGTCCGCGCATGTCCTACTTTCCCTAGTGATGCTGCTGTGGATATGTCAACCCCAAACCAGCCTTTGGATGACAGAACCTGCCCTCCTGCCTTGGAAGCACATGGCCTTTTCACATAAATGTAGAGATCTGACAGAGGAGCTCACAGAAGCCAAAATGCAGCAGCTTACACTCAGACTCCATGGACAAAGGGTCTTATTCTATCCCATTCATCAGGCTCTCAAGGAGCCTGTGTGGCTGGCAAAAAAGCAAAGCTGACTATTTCCAAAAAATGACCCAGAGTCCAAGTGGCTCCTCCCCAGGGTGCTGCTGGCAGCTTCAAATTAACATCCCACATCACTTCCTTTCACAGGGGGACTGCTTCTCATGTAAGGTTGTGTGGCTACCTGCACCTGGAATGGATTTGACATCCTAATCATGATGGGTTATGGGGTGGGAATTTATAGATTACATGCCCACAAGCACATATGGAATAGACTGGCCTGTAGAGCCTAGGGCCCACACAAGGCAGCACTGCTCCCATTTTGACTACTTTGATGAGCCACAAGTAGGGCTGGGTGGAGAGGAGGGAACCGCTCCGCCAAGCCTGACCCTGGAGAAGGCAGCCTGAGTTTCTCCCACAGACTTCTTTCACCTCTGTATCTGACGTGTGTCATTTTCAAATACTGTTACTATTTTCCCTTGGCTTTTCAACATGCTCTTTGTTTAAGAAAGCTGAGAGGATTTATTAAAATCCACACAGCATCAATTTTATTTATATCCAATGAGAAAGTAAAAGTTTAGGGGGCTGACTGTAATCTCCCAATGCCACTGTATTTTATCTCTTCAATGTCACACAGGTAACCCAGCATTTGAAGCATCCTTGGGAGTAATTAATTGATACTCTGGTCAAATATTAACCTGGAAATTTTCAAGATGTTTGTTTAAACCTTGCCAAATATGAAATAACAAGACAGGAATTCCTTGTCACCCTTCTAAATTGGCCTTTTTTTTTTTTTTTTTTTTT